>NC_051159.1:25746999-25773569 GCF_013339745.2 Dermacentor silvarum
TTAATAATGGTTGGCTGCCATGTCCAGTTTTGTGCAATAAAAATAATATGGCACAGCAATTGTTACCTGCTCACAGAACAAATTGAATCACTTTCTCAATCAAACATCATTGTAGGCTGAAAACAATACACAAACGGGTATTCTTTTTTTTTTTGGGTGACTTGAAGTGTATAAATTTTAAAAATAACCTGTTTACATATATTTTTTTCTTATTATGCAAATGAGCTGCCCCATACATTTCAATAAGTGCTTCAAGAGTACAAATACGTGCTTCAAGGCCTCTCGATGGGGTGTTGGTGCTTCGAAACAACGTAGAAAAATTAAATGTTCCATGGGAAAGATTAGACAGAAACAAGAATCAGGAGACAAGCTACGAAACTGGTAAATTTTGGCTGTTCTAAATGTCTCTTTGTGAGCGCCACAAGTTTTTCAATTCTTATTTTTTTGCTGATTTTCTCGGAACCCACTTACGCGTTTGATCATGCACTACAAGCATAATTATATTATAATACAGATTTTTCACTGATACTTTGCGTAGTTCTTACGTAGTTCTTAGGTAATTCTTACGTAGTTGGTTGTGCAACGAACTACAAAAAAAGTGAGATCGTACGAGAGCTATTGATGTGACATGCCATGCTTGTGCAGGTGTTTGCAAAGCGATCTTGCAGACGACAACGCAAACACAATCGCTGATGTCGATAGCTTGTGCAGTTATGTTACTTGAAGGAAACCGTTGCGGCAGGCGTACATTCATTAATCAAACGTGTTTTTTATATCTAAAATAGCATACAGATCAGTAACTTATTGTTTCAAGCTCAGTTTACAGAAGGCTGTTTTAGGTCGCACTGGACGGTTGACGACAAAATGGCCAAGCAACAGTGCACCGCAGCCGAGCAGCAAGCGTCGGCACGCGTCAGAGCTAGTATCCTGTGGTTGCGCGCCCTTTTCCTCCAGCCGACGCGAAGCGACGCGCTCGCTTGTCGGCGCGCGCTGAAGCGTGCCGACGCATGCCTGTGGTTGGGGCTCTACCGCCGTTCCTCATCGTCCATGCGCGCTGCTTCCCATGTTGTGGACACCCGTTCGGAAATCTAGAGGCTGCAGTTTTTGGAGGAGAAACTGCATCATGTCGGACTATCCCAATTTCTCCTGCTCGCCCCGCCAATTTGCTCTCGGTTTGTGTGCAAGGTGTTTCTGTCGATGCCCTTGTTGCTACTGGAGCCGCTATTTCTGTTATACATCGTGAACTGTGCTTTCGCCTGTGAAAAGTGTAAAAGCCGTATGTTGGTCCGGTCCTATGTGGTGCCAATGACGTTCCCATCTTTCCTACCGGACAGTGCACAGCTCGCGTTCTGATAGACGGTATTCCTCATCACGTGCAACTTGCGGTGCTTTCGACGGGCGCTCATCAGATTATATTAGGATGGGACTTCCTGTCCGCTGCTTCTGCACTAATTTCGTGCGGCGACCCAAGGATTCACATCAGCGACACCGAGACTTATCCAGTTTTTGATTCTCCGTGTCCCAACCTTATTGCAGTAGCGGATTTTCTTATCCCACCAGACGAAGAACGTATTCTTATCGTTGGGTCAACAGACATTGTCGACGGAGACGCATTGGTTGTACATTCTCAGCGTTGCATTTCTCGAGGACTCGCGATCGCTTCTTGCTTGGTCCGGTTCTCGAGTGGCTATGCCAGCCTCACAGCCTTTAATACGACTCCTGAGCCGCTACTACTGCCGAAAGGGTCTACTGTCGCCAAGCTCGCCGACGCTGCGCCGGTACGTGTTTCGCCTGCCACATCTTCCGCGCATTGTACGCCCGCAGAAGGCCACACTAGTGCTATTAAGGCCACCTTGAGTGCAGATCTCAATCCGGCCCAGACCAATGCACTCACCATTTTAATGAAGCATGAAGCTTGTTTTGACGTTTCTTCGCGAGGCCTGGGTCTGACCACTGTAACTACTAATCGAATTGAAACAGACGGCTCTCGCATCATTCGCCATCGCCCGTACCGTGTGTCACCTTCGGAGCGAAAAGTTATAGAACAAGTGAACGATATGCTGACACGCAACATTATAAGGCCTTCAGCAAGCCCTTGGTCTTCTCCTGTTGTGCTTGTAAAAAAAAGGATGGTTCTGTGCGCTTTTGCATCGATATAGGGCGCTAAACAAAATTACCCGTAAGGATGTTTATCCAATGCCTCGTATTGACGATACTTTGGATACCTTACAAGGTGCCGAGTATTTCTCGATCCTCGACTTGCGCTCCGGGTATTGGCAGATTCCCATGAATGAGCCAGATAAAGAAAAGACTGCGTTTGCTACACCTGATGACCTTTTCGATTTTAACGTGATCCCTTTTGGATTGTGCAATGCACCAGCTACGTTTGAACGTATGATAGATGCAGTACTCGGTGGCTTAAAATGGAAGACCTGCCTTGGTTACTTGGACGACATTGTCATCTTTTCGTCGAGTTTCTCCCAGAACGTACAACGTCTAGACCAAGTTCTCGCGTACCTAGCAAAAGCTGGTCTCCAACTCATTATTAAAAAGTGTCGCTTTGCAAGCCGAAGCATTAAAGTATTGGACCACGTCGTCAGTAAGCATGGCATCCAGCCTGATCCCGATAAAATCGCTGCAGTACTGCAATTTCCGCCACCAACCGCACTTAAAGAACTCTGCAGCTTTCTAGGACTGGCGTCCTACTTCCGCCGCTTTGTCCGTGACTTCGCCACCATCGCCGCTCCTCTACACAAACTTCCGACTTCGAGCGCGTCCTTTGTGTGGTCGAACGACTGTGAAGCCGCCTTCCAGACCCTCAAACGAGTTCTCACGTCAGGGCCCGTGCTCCGTCATTTCGATGCAACGGCCCCTACTATTCTACACACTGATGCCAGTGGGCATGGAATTGGCGCTGTCCTGCTGCAGCGGAATCAGAAGTCCGAAGAGCAAGTCGTGGCTTATGCAAGTCGTGCTCTTTGTTCTGCTGAGCGCAACTACACAATTACAGAACAGGAATGTCTCGCCATCGTGTGGTCAATACAAAAATTTCGACCCTATCTCTACGGCCGCCATTTCACAGTTGTGACCGACCATCATGCTCTCTGTTGGTTGTCCTCCCTGAAAAACTTGTCTGGATGCCTCGGCCGTTGGGTACTGCGCTTACAGGAATATGACTTCACTGTCACGTTTAGGTCCTTCAAGCAACATCACGATGCCGACGCTTTGTCGCGCTGCCCGCTGTCCCCAAACGCCCATGCTTCACGTTCGGTCTGTACGTCACCATCTAGCCACACGTCTCAGCACACGCCCAGTAGCCCGGGACAGTCAGTTGCCTCAGTTGACTTTCTTCCGTCTACTGACCTCGTCTCACTCCAACGTACTGACCCATACTGCCGTACGCTGATCTACCGACTTACTGGCTTGGCACGACCCCCCAACAGTCGCTTAAAGGCTCATTCACACCAGCGACTGACAGTGGTCGCGCGACCAAGTTGGTCGCGAAGCGACCAGTCGCAAATGGTCGCTTTTCTCGAAAAGCGACCATTTTGGGCCAGTCGCTCACTGCGCGATTTTTCAGTCGCGCGACCATGGTCGCAAAGCTGCTCAACCAATCAGCGCCGCGCCGAAAGTGATGTGTCTCGTCGTCCACGCCAAATGCAATGTCCGCGTCACGATATGCAGGCTACAGGCCGGTAATTGGTGTCTTGTCTTGTGATTCTGGTACGCAGCAGTTGCATCAACTTGTCGAATGTACGCGGTCGCATTCGCTGGAAGGTAAACAGCAGGAAAAGAAAGCACAACACAAACCCTTTTTCCAGCTGCCGTTCGTTGGATGAGCATGCCACCCAAAGGTGAACAGCGGGTGAACAGCTTCGCTTTAATATTATGCACCGAATAACGCGCAATGCGAACTAGAAATTACAACTTGCTCGCGATAATACTCGTTGTCATGAGCACAAAGTTCGGGCAGGAGGCGGCTTGCGTGGCCGGTCACTTCACGCGAGCGGAGGCACGGGCGCACCCACGAGCGTCGCGTTTTCTTCGGAGGCTTCCGCGCTGCCACAGCTGACACCCCGGCCGGCGGAGCACATCGCACATGGACGACGTCTTCCTGTTCGCTCGAATCAAAATCCATGGCTGTTGCCGGAACGCGAAACCAATTTACACAGTGCCAGCGAAGTGCGCGCTAACTGCGTAGATCCCTAGAATTATCGCTGAAGAACGACAATGTCCGGGATTGTGACTTGCAGGTCGCGCTCAGCCGGGCTTGCCGGTGGGAACATCAGTCGCCTTCGGTCGCTTTTTGTTCGCGAGTCGCAAATGGTCGCGCGACCTCCTGAAGTCGCCGGTGTGAATGAGCTTTCAGACGACAACTTTCGCGTTTTAAGCTTCAAGGTGAAGCGTAATTTCGATCAATCTACCATCCTTCCGGTAACCGATGGGTACCAGTCACACCTCGCTCACTTCGACTCCAAGTATTAGGAGCATTTCATGACGACGTGACGGCTGTCCACTTGGGCTTTCATAAGACCTACGACCGCATCAAAACGCGTTGTTTCCGGCCGGGCCTTTCCACCTCTGTCGCCAAATACGTTGGATCCTGCGCGTCATGCCAACACAGAAAACGCTCGGCATCCCTTCCAGCCGGTCCTCTGCAGCCTCTACCATGCCCCTCCACCCCCTTCGAAATTGTGGGCATAGACTTGTACGGACCCCTCCCACTCACGCCTTCTGGTCACCGCTGTATCGTTACCGCAGTGGATCATCTAATGCGGTACGCTGAGACAGCTGCTCTTTGCTCTGGTACTGCCTCCAAAGTCGCCGAGTTTTTCGTGCACAGTATCGTTTCGCGCAACGGGGCACCCCGTGTCCTCCTGAGTGACCGTGGCAAGACGTTCCTATCGCATGTCCTACGTGAAGTCCTCCAGGCCTCTGACACCGCCCACAAGACCACATCATCGTACCATCCGCAAACAAATGGTCTTACGGATCGTTTTCATCGAACTTTGTCTGACATGATGTCAATGTATGTTCGACCCGATCACACCAACTGGAACACCATCCTACCTTTCGTGACGTTTGCGTATAATTCTGCCATCCAACGTACAACCAATTACAGTCCCTTTTTCCTTGTGTACGGTCGTGCGCTGTCTTTCGTCTTGGACACTACTGTGCTAGTGCAGGTCTTGAGGTATGTATACTAAAGAGCTCTGGGTCAACTCGCTGATTGGTGCGGTTAATACTCGCATTTATATAATTCAACGACACAAGCTTTGTTCCACTAGGCCAGTGTGAATGCGACGATATCCACTTGAATACCAGCACAACAGGTAGGCTGTGTATTTTTTACGAAGGCGTGAAGGAGAAAATGCAATTTTTTATTATTTTACAATCTTCATATGAATATATAGTTCGATCAGCAGTCACGCCGTAAGACCAACCATCTCTTTAGTACAAAGCTTCTTTCCTTCCTTTACCTATGACGCTCATTAGCCACTGTTGGATATTGCTGACCTAATGTGACGCCTGCAGCCCATCGGCATTATTTCTTTTTCACCCGTCCGAGAAAATTAACTTGCGCATGAGCACTGGCGTGTTTGGTTTTAGACGTCATTTAAATTATATTTTTGTATGTTTATTTGATGCAACGCTAAACGTGCGTCCAGTGTGCAACTAATTACTCTAAACACTGAATATCCCTTACTACTTTGCCTTCCGTCTTTTGTACACGTCCTCATTTTAGCCTCCGCTCTTCCTGGTGTCAAACAAATCACCTTGCCCAAATTTTCTCACAGGGCGACTATAACGTCAGCCATATTCGCCTATGTGAGCCACGTCCACAGCTCAACTACCGGCTCGTTTGCTAAGCGTCGTTGAAGCTCCGTGCGGCGGCTCACACATACATAACCGCAAGGCAGTCATTCTTTCTAAGCTGCGGTGTCAGCGTGTTTCTTGCGTCCCAGCAGGAGTGCACTCGCACCCCTTAGAGGCGCACGCGCGCATGCGCCGTGGTGATGGCTGAGGCTTGATTGCTCTGACGCCGCCGCCTACCGATTCCCCAGGAGGGTAGCCAGTAGCCGTAAGAAGCCCATGTCAGGTGAGCGCCACTCCCCTGTTCCCTACTTTTTTCACCCGACAATCGTCGCGCCATGAATAACGCTCTGGAAAGAAACCCTCCTTCTGTTTCAGGCTTTACCCCCAACTCCTTTTCCCGCCGAGAGGTAGCTGCTTGCTGTAACCAGTTTCCTTCCCTGCTCTTTAATACTGATCTTTACTGCTGCTCGCGCGGTCGTCACCGGTTACTCGGCTGTCGTTCCTATTTTCGGCTCTTTCGAATTCGCACGTTACAGTCTCCGAAACAAGCGAAAGTCGCAATCGCAGCCAGGACTGACCAAAAATATCAAAGAAAGCTATAACAACGAAGGCAAATCAAAATTGAGGACGAAATAAGGTGAGAGCGATTGATTTTCATAACGTGAATTACTTCACAGTCTTGTACCTCACCTTTGCTTGTTTGTATTCCTTCTTTTTATCGCCTCCTTCAAGTGTGTGTACGATCTTTCGTGGAATGCATTTTTCTTTGCTGTTTCATTCACTTCTCTTGCGGGTCTCTAGCGTTGTCGTCTCGTCGTGTTGGTGCTTATTTCCAGCGTCGAATATTTCATCGGTCCCACGTTAAACACCTTGCCTCATAAATAAAATATTGCCAAGTGACAGGGACGAAAGGAATAGACGTTGATCATGATTCGCTGTTCGATCTCCTTCCGGTTGCTTCTGCATCTCTAGTTTCCTCCGTCATCCACTGCGGTGGATCGATGGCTGTGCTACTAAAAATTGTCATAAAAGTAAGTAGTCTTTCGTCTTTCAAACCTCTCCTGAACTTCTGTTTATAGTTTTTTATGCTTTGAGAACAATTTAGGCTGCACATTTTATCTTGTACATTCTCAAACTGACGACAGCTTCATGCTGCAGACCTAAGCAAAGCAGTTTTCTGATTTCAGACACATAAGTATCGTTTAATATGAAAACCGTACAGTTATTTCTGCTTAACATTTCTGATAATAGAGTGAATGTTTATTCTTGAATATAACGGCTACGTTCATAGATTGTTTTATGCTGAGAGGGGTCATCGCTCAATTCGTGATGGTAAAGTTTCGCAGATCTGATGCGAAGACCAGTTAGTTCTCCGTAACTGTCAGCTATAGTGATTATAACCACAGAACCGTAGTCTAAAACTTTCAAACTAATTAAGATTTTATCCTGATCTAATCCGAATATCGCTGTGCGCGTGCCAGACGTTGTCATTATTGAATTAGGTATGTGCGGCATGTCCCACAGAGGCGCCTGTGTAAGCAGGCGTTTCGTCCCTATCACCAGCCGTCGTGCCACAGCAATAAAATCCTCACTTCTTGGGATTCTTTAAGTGTACCGTAATCCATTTGGATTTTTCAGCTGCACATTTCATTCCGTTCTCACTGGCGAAATCGTGCACTATGTTTATTGCTTCTTGAAGGATTTGTTCTTTTGCTCCGATTAAGCCTTTTGCCGCCCAAAGAGTAATGTCATCTTCATAAAGTGCAAGATGCAGATTTCGACATTTTTCCAGCCATGGGCTAGGTTATCCACCCCCAAGTTGAACAGTAGGGGTGAGAGGATGACACCTTGTGGTGTGCCCTTATTTGGCATTTTCAAAAAATCGGATCGCGTTTCCCCTATGCCGATAGTAGCAGCTGTATGCCCCAAGAAAAATTGGATAGGGAGCCCTGGGCAGCCATCCTCGCCCGGACTGACCTGCAGACTGAACTGAGCCTCCTCGACCAGACATGGCGCTTGGCGGATGCCACTGGGGTCCTGGACTAAGGAACCCCCCTCCTCCCCTACGGCCCCTTCAACCCTATTTTACCTGAATAAAGTTATTTTTTATTGAGATAGCAATTATATGGACACTTCAACCGGATTTCTGCCAACGGCGTCGCCGTCGCCGTGAGGTTCCGTATAGATAAAATCGTCGCCGCGCGCCGTATGCCCGAGCGGAAGCGTGCGGGGGACGCGCGCTATCACGGAGATCGAACGCACGGCGGAAAGCAAGCGCGACCGTCGCGCGAAAGGCCGTAAGGGTATGGGAGGGAGGGAGGCAGGGCGACACTGCGCTCCGGCACCAAAGGCCTATCTTGCAACGGGGCGCAAGGGAAACTTGCCACTCAATCTCCCACGTGAAAACAAGAAACCGGGAAGGCAGCACGGGAGGGAGCGGGAGGGGCGGGGCGGGGGGGGGCAGCTCTGCCAGCCGCGTTCGTACTTTGCCCAGCTGTGTCGCTCGCCCGCACCATCTCTTATCTCCACACGGCTCTGACCTTTGTATGCGCTGTGAATTCGCCGCTAAGTTTACGTTGAAGCGATAGACCGCACGTATACCTTCGCCCGCTGCGGCCGATGCGCTTGCTGCCAGCCTTTTGACAGTCGTTGTCTGCAGTCATTCAGTGGGATCTATTCATGTTTGCTTGTGCGCGCTGACACCACGCTTGTTAATTCAGTTAATAATAGTCGGGCCACATTTTCCAACGCACGATACCATGCAATGCTGCCCGGATCGGCAGTGCAGTGCTACAGGTGTGTGTGTCCCTTCGCACGCGCTGCCCACGGGAAGCGCTTCTCATCAACACCACCGTTTCACACGCACCTTGTCGTGGTCATCGAGTCTCTCTTCATGTCGGTCTACTTACGCCGCAGCACACCTGCTTACTTAATAAGCTCATGTTTACTACAATTCATATTGCTACCAAAGCCGCTCACCTTCCTTCGTATGACATTGCTGTGTTGCTATTGCATTCTGTGACATTTTTTTCTCTCTCTCTGGGTGTTTGATCCAATGCTTAGTGCTTGGATCTTTATGACCCCTCTGCGGAATTACCACGCCCCTTTGGGTTTTGCATCACGGGGATGGCACCCCCGGAGGAAACCGTCGGAAATCGGCAGTTGCCTTTTGCTGTCCTTCACTCTGATTGTCGCCTTTCTCTCTCACTTTGCATCTCTCCTGTCTTCTCTTGGCATCCTTTTACTTCGGATTTCCTAGACAGCAATGGTTAATTTGGTGTAGTCTATCCAGCCTTGGGTATTTTATATTAGGTTATAGTAGCTACACACAGCTGGCGTCTACGTTTCCTTGGGGTCTCGTAGCGTCCTCTTGTTGGGCTCGATGGTGGGCGGCTGGCGCAGCAGTATTTCTGTATGGTTAAGACGTCGTTCCCCCCAATACCCAGTCGTCCTCTTTCCAAAGGAGGACACGCCTGAGAAACTTCCCAACTGTTGAGCAAGCGCGAAGAAACGCTCCCACGCTTGCATGTTATACATAGTTAATTACCAAACAATCACGCATGGCCAGGAATCCGCACAACCTACACCGGTGTGCGTACAGAATGTGCTATGAGAGAGGCAAGTTTGGTGGGAGCAGTCCCTGCAGAATTTTGCTACAAGCGTCCATCGAATTGGTAAATGCGATCGGAGGTTGTAAAGAATTCATAGGTAGGTTACGAAAAGCTGCAGCCAGGGCATACAGCTCGGCTAGCGAAGGATCAGTAGTAGGAAGCAGTTCCCGATCAACTGTAGCTAGGGACTGTGAAAGTACGATGGCAGCGGAACCTCGGGGAGATGTGCTGGCGTCCGTGAAGAAACAGGTATGTGAGGGATGAATTCACAGATAGCGCTGGTAATATTAAACGCTGGCTGCACGTTGCTAATTGTCCCCTTTTGGGCGAATGCGTTGTGGAAGAGGAGTCGCAAAGGAAGCTTAGCATAGAGGCCTGGTAAGTTCTACTGGAGAGAGAGAGTGTGTGGTTGAGAAGAGGAAGAGGTTGGAGAAGGTATTGGAAAAGTGCGCTCCACGAGCAATAAATGTCCTTCTCTCATCTTGCCCTGGCTACAGAATGAGACAAGACGAATGCGGAAGATTAATCATCGATGCGTCTAAACAGTGGCTCTGGCACACTTGTATGCGGCGTGCCGTTAGGTACCGATCCGCTGTGAGCCGTTATGAGGTGATTCCTCGTGTCCTGGCAACAGTCTTCAACGCAGGAAAAACGGCGCAATAGGGGGTGCATCCTAATTTCCCGAACCCGTGTCCCCATTCGTGAAAGAGAGACGGGGAAAGAGGGTGACTCTCGCGGAAAGCAGGTCTCGGCTTTCACCTTGAATCAGCCATGCGCTGCGGACTCGCTGCCAGAGCTTCCTCAACGCGTTTTTGCGCACTGTTGCATTGTTACCGAAGCCAAGGCACAAAGTTTTCAATGTAAATGATTTTAGCTGACTGACGCCACTGCCTGCTTTTTGCTCATTTTTTTCGAACACCGGCCCTGCAACGGTCTTGGCATGCGATCACGGAGTGCGTTGTGCCGTGAACATTTACTGCTAACCCATGCGTGGACCCCGAGCCGCAGGGGCATAAGCGGAGAACCGATATGTCAGAAATTTTTACTGCTCTCCGTGGAAACTTTCGCTCTTTTTTGGTTTTCATTTCTGGAACAAACCTGCAATGGAGCTTAGGAATTCAAGTCTTTCGCAGATTGAGCGGGACCTGCGGAACCGTCGATACATGCCGCCGTGCACTCTCTTCGTTAGGCCACGTTCGCTATGAACCCGTTTAGAGGATGCGGGAAACAGTGTCAGTGAAGCCAAAAATTAGACATTGAAGACAAACATCACATGCACCGTGCTGTCGCCATAGCGTAGGCATGAGCGTCAGCGGAAGTCGTTAGCGCATTGCAGGGACGCAATACCCTATTTTGTAAGACCAGGATGAGTAGGACAATATCCACTTGAACACAAGCTGAACAACTTAGCTGCTCATTTTTACGAAGGAGCGCAGGAAAAATGGAATTTTATGCATATTAGGAATCTGCGTATGAATATAGAGTTTGATATGCAGCTAGAGGTTATTCTAACTGTTGCTTTAGTATAAATACATTTATTTATCTACGACGCTGATTGGCCAGCGTTGGGGACTGCTTACGTAGTGGGACGCCTGCAGCCCATCTTCACGCACCCCTTTTTTGTGTCCAAGGAAATTTACGTATGAGTCAGCACTGGCGTCTGTGATTTATGCGCGCTTTCACATGTTTTTTTTTTTCGATACACGACTTAAGTTGCCTTGTCAATCTAAGTAATATCAACAATAAACATCCGCTCTTATATATTAATTTGTGTCCTTTGATCACGCTCTATTCGGCGTCAAACGAAAGGTTATGCCCGGGTATTCTAGCAGCGTGATTTAAGCAATAGCCGGAATCGCCTAAACGAGCCGATTGCCCTGCTCGCTTCCCGGTTCTCATGCCAAGTGTCGTTGAAGCAGCAGTGCGCCGGCTCGCGAATGTCCATACGGCTCGCAATACAATCATATTTTCTAAACCGCGGAATCCGTGTTCCCGGGATCACAACTCGAGTACATCGGCCACCATTAGCGAATTGTAATCTATGTCTCATTTGCATTGCAATGGTAAATTTTATTATTGAAGCTCGCTGCCTATCTTCTTATCCTATCGTTTCTCTCTGACTAATTCCTTGTCATGCTTATACCTTTTTTTCTGCTCATGTCAGTCTAACCACTTTGTTTGATGACTTTCTTTTCCCTTTTCTCTTTGTTGTGTTTTGTCACTTAAATTTAAACCCTCCAAAAAAGTTCTTTTCACACACACCCGGCTTTTTCATCTATTTCCCGCAGTGATCCCGCATTTTCAACCTTCGTCATTTATCTTCGTCATTATCCGCCTTCCTTGCTTCGGTGACGATGGCGGCTAGTGTTTTGTCTTGCCTGGAGGCCCGCCTAGATGATCGTGCTTGCGATTTCCGGCCATCAGATGATGTCAGGACAATGACCATGACGACGCGCCCCGTTATCAACCTTTCACCGGTCCGGTCTACGGGGTCATGTCTTGACTTGTAATGTCTTCTTGTGTTTATATCTTGTAGTGTTTTACACTACAACGAATGATGTCTTCCTCGCAATGGGCCCTTTACCACGTATCTATAGCATTCAAGTCCTTCAGCAGCACTTTTCTTTTTCCCCCCTGTTGATTCTTTTCGGCGACTGTTCATTTAGCATTTTGTGAAAGCGTGTCATACGGCAGCCATGCATTCTTCGAAAGCTTCTTTGCAACCAGGCTCTAAAGATGTCGAGTGGCCATTCGTGAACACTTTTTAATGACAGTTAGTTATCTCGCTTTAAATCTGATTGCTTGTCCCTGGTAACTTTTTCTTGCACTAGTCATTTCAAGCATCGTACCGATTTACATCCAAATAAGTATTCGCGTGCTAAATATAGACTAGAATTCAGAGCCGTTCTACGGATTCGCAATTTTCTCGCGACGGTGGCTTCGTGGTGCGAGAATTGGCTGTGGACTGCGGGCACCGCGAATCGCTGCACTGGCGGAAGCAGGAGCGGTGGCATGACTTGTGCTTCAAGCGGACCATTGAGGCTTAAAATTGGTAAGTGCATGCTTATGTCAGTGCCGCATAATGTACGCATAATATATATATATATACATAAAGTAGTAACTGGATTTTTCACTGGGCCAACTGTATTTAGAAAAATCAGAAGCACAACTTCGCGGTTATCTTTGGTTTATTTACCCAACAGTTTCGGTCGGTGCACCAACCTTTTTCAAGGGTTACAGAAAGACCACAGAGCTCACACCCGCGCACTACCAAGTCAGTGCGAGGAATGTGAACAACTGAAAAAGATGATAGAGAGACAGAGCGCGCAAATAGACCACCAAAACAAACAGATGGCGAAACTGACGGAACAATTACATAAGCAAGACAAAATGACTAAGTCACTGCTAGCCAAAATCGAAGCTGCAGAAACTAACAGACAGGAGGAAACGAACGTGAAATGCAAACTAGCCAAGCGGGACACTCAGCCTGACACACAGAGTCTACAAGAGGCGGAGGGAGAACCAAGGTGGGCCGACCCCTACAAGACGTCAGCAACGCGGTGGCGCAACTCACATGCCAAATGGCGCAGCTAGTAGCGCAAGTGGAGCAAGTTTGCTCAGAGATCGCAAAGACCCATGCGAAGGGTAGCAAACTAGAAGCCAACGTCAACGAACTCATGCTCGCAAAGAAAAGCAGGAAGAACGCCCCGTACACCAAACCAGGTACTGAAGTGCACCGTTCAGGCAGCAGCCTGGACCTGACCAAAGATGGCGCAGCGAACTAATATTAGGGGGAAAGAAGACACGGTGATTCTCCAGTGGAATTGCCGTGGCTTCAGGAACAAGGCGGGTGAGCTACAACAACACGTGGATTCACTCGAGAACAAACCAGACGTGATAGTATTACAAGAGATAAACCAACGACCCAGATTACCTGGCTATGTAACGTATGTGGATCCGACGGAGAAGGGGACGGCAGCATTGGTACGCAATTTTATAGCGGCAGCTCAGCACCTGACGGCACAGCGGGGATGCGAACACACCCTCGTGGAGCTCCACAGTCGAGGCATAGGAAATACGGAGAACGTGTTTGTACTGAACATTTATTGTAGGCCGACCAAGAAAGGAATAGACATGGCGGGAACAATACAGGACGCAGTGAGCAAGGCAGGCTCCCGGCCGCGGCTCGTACTGGGGGATTTCAACGCCCCTCACACGACATGGGGATACCGGTTCTGTTCGAAAAGAGGGAGATAACTAGCACATTTGATAGAACAGCACAACTTGACCCTACTCAACGAGCCCGACACACCCACCTGCATGGGCACGAGCACGACCAGAGACACCACGCCGGACCTCTCGCTCCTGATGGGGACTCTGGATGCCTCATGGCAAAACGTGGGAACGAATCTGGGGTCGGACCACAACGTAATAAGAATCACAATCAGAGGTCCCACCCTCAAGGTGAAGACGGGCACGGCGAGGATTACCAATTGGGATAAGCTGAGAAAGGAGCAAGAAGAGGAATCGGATGAGGAAGAATGGGCAATAAGACAAACGTACGAGACCTGGGAGAAACAGCAGCTCGACATCGTAGAAAAACACACGCAAATGATCGCGACCACTCACCAAACCCCCCGTATAGACGCCAAACTGGCACACCTGTGGAAAGCGAGACGCAGCCTAACCAAACGCGGGAAAAGGCCGAGACACAACAAGAAGTTACGCAAGAGGATACGGGAAATAAACGACAAGGCGGCAGAGTA
Source organism: Dermacentor silvarum (assembly GCF_013339745.2). Classification (NCBI taxonomy): domain Eukaryota; kingdom Metazoa; phylum Arthropoda; class Arachnida; order Ixodida; family Ixodidae; genus Dermacentor; species Dermacentor silvarum. The sequence goes on from NC_051159.1 coordinate 25,761,194, forward strand.
TGCGGCGGATTTATGTAAAGAAAGCTGGCTCGATCTGTGCGACGGCTATCCACCCGCAAAACGTGGCAGCTCCTCAGGCACCTCATCGACCCGATGACAAGCAAGAGCGAGACAAACAGGAGTATGGCTCGGACCTTAAACAATTACGAGGGGGACGTGGAGAAATGAATATAAGACTTGAAAAACAAATACATCAAGACGGAGAAGAGCAAGGATCGGCCAGGAGCGTACCGAGGCCTCCCCAACGAGAAATTGGACAAGCCCTTTACGGGCCCGGAACTAAGAACAGCCATAGCAGAGAGCAACCAGAAAAGCACTGTGGGGCCGGACGCCATCACGTACCGACTACTGAACAACTTGAGCGACAGAGCGAGAGCAGAGCTCCTCAGGCACATGAATGAGACCTGGGAAAGCGGCAAACTGCCAAGAAGCTGGAAGGACGCAGAGGTTAGGTTCATCCCAAAACCGGGAAAAACCCCGCACATCGACAACTTGAGACCCATCTCCCTCACGTCCTGCGTGGGCAAGGTGATGGAAAGGATGGTGTTAAATAGACTACAGAGACACTTGGACAGAACCAACCAAATGCCGGACACCATGTTTGGTTTCCGAAAGCACCTGAGCACGCAGGACGTGCTCATACAGATCAAAGAGGAGGTCATGAAACAGGCCACGAGGCATTCGCCACGCGCCATATTGGCGCTTAACCTCAAGGGAGCGTTTGACAACGTCTCCCACGTTAGCATCCTGACCAACCTCCAGAGCACTGGCTGTGGAGAACGGGCGTATCACTACGTTCGAGGTTTCCTAACAGATCGCAAAGCAAGAATCAGAGTGGGGGAGGAAGTATCCCCGCTTATCGAGTTGGGCAGTAGGGGGACCCCTCAAGGCTCAGTCCTTTCGCCCCTGTTCAACATGGCACTCCTGCACCTACCCAAGGCGCTCGAAGCGATTGAAGGCTTGGGGCACGCGCTCTACGCCGACGACGTCTCGCTCTGGACGACGAAGGCTGGATCCCACGGATGGATGCAAGACACGCTGCAGACGGCGGCGGAAGTGGTGGACAAATATGCCAAGGAATGTGGCCTAAGATGCTCGCCACAGAAGTCGGAACTGGTGGTAGTACGACAACGGGCGCCGAAAAGACTCAAGGAAGATATTTAAGTGGTGCGAGACGGAGAAGACATTTTGCCGGGCCCCAGTGTCAAGATCCTGGGACTGGTGATACAAGCAAACAACAAGGCGGAAGCGTCTGTGAGAAAGCTAAAGCACACGACGGAGCAAGTACTGCACATGCTCCGCAGAGTGGCGAGGAGACGCAGAGGAATGAAAGGGAACGACATCCTGGGGCTCGTACAGGCCTTCGTGATTTCCCGAATTACGTACGTGGCACCGTATCTCCTGCTGAGCACGGTCGAAAGGAACCAGATCGACGTGATAATCCGAAAAGCAATCAAGCAAGCCATCGGAGTCCCGATAAGTGCCTCCACGGACTAACTCATGAGGTTGGGCCTGCATAACACGGTAGACGAACTGATCGAGGGCCACCTCTCCAGCCAGAAGCATCGCCTAAGTCAAACGAAGGCCGGCAGAAGAGTCCTGAAGAAGATCGGCTGGAAGGAGACGCGACACACGGAGCGAGGACAACTACCAGACGTCTGGCTAGAAGCAATCAAGGTAAAACCACTCCCCAAGAACATGAGCCCAGCACACCGCAGCGGCAGACGGGAGGCCAGAGCAAAAGCTTACAACAGGCTGCTGGCTGGGCAGAAGGGGGTAATCTTCACAGACGCCTCCCAAGACAGAGGAAAAAGCTGGGCGACCGTAACGGTGACAACCACAAAAAAGCTGCTATCGTGCGCGACGTTAAAAACAAACGATGTGGACGAAGCAGAAGAGCTGGCAATTGCCCTGGTCCTCACTACACAAGGCAGGACCAGAGTGGTCACAGACTCGCAACAAGCGTATAGGAGCTTCCAGTCGGGCTGGGTGTCCCGGGTGGTGCTTCGGGCGCTCAAAGGCAAGGAACGCCCGAAACGGGAGGAGATAGAATTAATCTGGGTTCCGGCCCACTCCGCAGTGGAGGGCAATGAGTCTGCCCACCAGCAGGCCCGAGCGCTATCACACCGAGCCGCAGCCGCGGAGAGGGAAGAGGAGGACGCAAAGAGCCAACCACTGGTCACGTACAAAGACATAGTGGAATATTACAGAAACGGGAGACAGAGCTTCCCAGAGCCACACCTCACGTTAACGAGGGAGCAGCAGACTACATATAGGCAGATCCAGACAGAGTCGTTTCCCCACCCCCGATTACTAAACCGCATGTACCCGAGCCAGTACGGGCAAGAATGTCCCGTGTGTCACGAGCCAGGTACACTGCAACACATGATTGCAGAATGTAAATTTAGCCAACAACACCCACCACTCCTCACCAGTCCTAACTCCAACATGATCCCCCTACCCATCCAACCCCTTAGAGAGCGATGGAAGATCTTGCTGTCCAGCCCCGCCCTGGAAGACCAGCTTTGGCTCGTAACCAGGGGCCAGGCGGCGAGAGCAGCATATGGATTCCCCGTGAAGTGGGAACCACTTCCATCCGGCGCATGCGCTGAAAAGCTCGTGAAATAAAGTTTTTCCTTCATTCATTCTCCCATTTTCACAACATATCAGTCTGCTTGAGCATTCATTTGACAAAATACGTGTCACTCTTCTCCAGTCAGGCTTCCGGTCTTCTGGTGAACAGGAACAAAGTGTCATATTTTATCCACAAGTTTAGGACAATCACGCACGGCATAAAAGAAAACATGGGAAACCTCTCGTTTCTTTGTCCATAAAGAAAAGAAAAAGAAACGTATCAGTCCGCACATTCTATAGTTTTTCACTACGTTCAGTGTCTCTTAAAAAGTGTACTAGCGCTTTTAAAGCAGTTCATTCCGATGTCGGCTGGGACCAGGGACCAAGAATTCTGGCTTCCGTAAGAGCACGGCTGTCTATCTCGTCGAGCGTGGTGCTGAGCAAACAATATCGAAGAAGTGTTTCTAGGCTTTATCACATGAATAGTTGCCCTCTCTCATTGAGACTGCTGGTTATATGTACATGTGTTCAAATTGCTGCAGATTATAGTCACCCTTCCACTGCCACTCCCAGCGCAGAGAGATTTTCAAACATGAGATTACTAAAAAAACCACTTGCGCTCTACAATGCATGGTTATGCTGGCGCTTCTAACGCCCATAGAGACGTCGCCATCAACGTTCCGAAGGTATTGAACGCTTCGCTAAACTTCCCCGCCGAGTGAAGTTTATCGTTTAAATAGTGAAGCATCAAAAATCAATGCATGTAAAAATATCTGCTCCTTCACGTTCCTATATAAGATCGTAATTATGAGAACGTACGACTGATCATTAGCTTTTAAAACCACATAAATTTTCACCGTTTATTGTAACAGTTAGCATGATGATCAAAATTATCCTGCGAGTAGAAAAATTACAGGGACATCAATATCGAATTTTGACCGACCTTTCTCATTGAAAGCCCGGCCCACGCGGCGTTTCCCAAAAACGCACTCGGATGTTGGGTAAATCAACTTGCCGCATCATCTGTGGCTTTCGTTTGTCCTTTTCTTTCCTTTTTAGCTACATGCTTTTACTTCTTTTTGAAACGAAGCAATACCCTTCTTTTTTTGGGTGCAGAATAATTGTTGCCGCTGTGCAGGCAGTTGAAATACACATTTTCGTATTGATTTCTGCATTCTTTATCTATTATTCTAGCCACATGGTGCTGTCGCGACCGCAGCGTGGCCCAAATGCATATCACGATTTCTGAGATCATAGTTTTGTTCTTACCTGGATCCTCTGTCTTTATACTCGTATGCGTGACATGTTTATTTGTCTTGTTTGTCGCATTATACACAGTGACGTTTCCTTAGATACGCAAATTTATTGCAGACTTATACGTATATTTAAATATCTTTTTGCGATGTTCTGTGTATACAAGCAGTGAACTTGGTTTCACGCGGCGCTTTCTTGCCGTTTATCTTCGCATTTGTATATTCCATTCTATCTTCGCATTTCTAATGCACATTTTGCGGAACTTCTACTTTTTATATATACTCGCTGTTGCGACTATAATTTCGGTGCAATTATAATATACGACCGGTAACATCTGCTTCTGCGCAATGCATTGCAACGAAGGACAGCTTCATTAAGTTTTTCCCTGGCCGTTGCATATGGACCCAAAATTAAACAAGGTTGTTGAACGAATAAGATTCATCAAAATATTTGACCTCAACTTGTTTTTTTATGGCCTTTACGTTTTTCGTATCAGCTGCATGCACCGCTTTGCTGGTCTCGAACTGATATAGTTGTAAAGTTCGAGTGATATTTATTTAACTTATTAGACAGAGAAAAACAAACGCGGAAGCATTGGTATCAGCTATTTCTGCCACAATTTTTGGGACATACACAGATATTCTTTTATGAAAACATACATCATTTACTTGTCTTGACAGTGCGTAGTGTTAAATAATTCGTTTGCAGCATCTAATATACAATAGCAATGGCAATGACAATGCAGTTATGCTTCATGTAATTGATGTCTCGCCAACTTTTATAAGGAGGAGGCTGCTTTGCAACTTGAGACCCCCCCCCCCTCACCCCCGAAAAAAATTTCTGGCTACGCCACTGTGCTCTACACAGACAGAAGAACTCCTGATCTGTGAGGGATATTGACGGTTGGTTTTTCTGGACTATTTGTAATTTTGTAATATAATATGCTTCCGCTATCTGGCAGTGGGATTGTTATCTTCTCCTTTTGGATGTCCATGCTCGCTAAATAGTTGAGGTTAATCCGCATTATCTGCAAATGTACAGCCAAGTGGGACAGAGCCGCGTTTTTCAGGAACCGTTGATGTTCTCGGAGGCGTGTGTTGAAGCACCTTCCACTTTGCCCTACGTCAAATTTTCGGCACGACAAGGGTAGTCGCTAAATGATACAGGGGTGAGGCAAGGAGACACAATCTCTCCAATGCTTTTCACTGCGTGCTTACAAGTATTCAAGCTCTTAGATTGGGAAGGCTTAGGAGTAAGGATCAACGGCGAATATCTCAGCAACCTTCGGTTTGCAGATGACATTGTCCTATTCAGCAAAAATGGAGACGAATTACAGCAGATGATTGAGGACCTTAATCGAGAAAGTGTAAGAATTGGGTTGAAGATGAATATGCGGAAGACAAAGATAATGTTCAATGGCCTGGCAAGGAAACAAGAATTCAGGATCGCCAGTCAGCCTCTAGAGTCTGTAAAGGAGTACATTTATCTATGTCAATTACTCACAGGGGACCCTGATCATGAGAAAGCAATTCACAGAAGAATAAAACTGGGTTGGAGTGCATACGGCAGGCATTGCCAAATCCTGACTAACTGACTGGGAGCTTGCCAATGTCGTGGAAAAAAAATTTTACAATCATTGCATTCTACCGGTGCTAACATATGGGGCAGAAACTTGGAGGTTAACAAAGCTCGAGAACAAGTTAAGGACCACACAAAGAGCAATGGAACAAAAAATCTTAGGACTAACGTTAAGAGAGAGGAAGAGAGCGGTGTGGATCAGAGAACAATCTTGTCGTTGACATTAAGCGGAAGAAATGGAACTGGGCAGGCCATGTAATTCGTAGGATGGATAACCGATGGACCATTAGGGTTACAGAATGGATACCAAGAGAAGGGAAGCGCAGTCGAGGTCGGCAGAAAACTAGATGAGGCGATGAAGATAGGAAATTTGCAGGCCCAAGTTGGAATACGCTAGCGCAAGACAGGGATAATTGGAGATCGCAGGGAGAGGTCTTCGTCCTGCAGTGGACATAAAATATAGGCCGATGATGATGATGATGATGATAGCGGCGACGCATGGCTGGCGTCTACAAGTATTCTAACCCTGTAGCGTCCCCTTCTTGGGCTCGGTGGTGGGTGGCTGCCATCGCCGCCGCATTTTTCAGTTTTACGTGGCAAACGCATTTCTCCCACTACCTGATCGCTCCCTGAAAAGGGGGCGCACCGACGAAACAAAACTTTTTTATGAAACCGCAACAGTCTTTTCCGAAGTACCGCGTTGTACACAGCCAGCATGAAGCTAGGACAGTCCAAATGATCTCGCCATTTCTTGTAGCCATATGTCTCACGGAAGCAATCGGCCGAGGTTATAAAGTAACGAAGATGGGAAGCGGCGATCGTCTTCTCAAAGTTCGCGACAAACTGCAGTACGGCTAACTTTCGAAACTTTTGGCGTTTGCAGACATCCTCTTGCCTGTGGGCCCCCACAGGTCGATGAACACAGTGCGCGGTGTCGTCTCGGAAGATGACCTCCTTGAACTGAGTGAACGCGAACTAGTTGAAGGATGGCAAGACCAGAACGTAGTCAAGGTGCAGAGATGACAAGGCGAGATGACAACCAAATACCTACCACGCATAATATCATTACTTTCGGAACTAGCAACCTACCAGAATCCATCGAAACCTGCTACTGCAACCTTCGTGTCAGACCGTACATTCCAAATCCGCGTCGATGCATCAAGTGTGCATTGGGCATCGATCGCAAAACTGCTGAGGGCGCGCTACTTGTGGAAAGTGCACTTCAAATGAACACGCTTCAGACATCTGCAATTTAGCAACCCGTTGTGCCAACTGTGAGGGAGATCACCTCGCCTACTCGCGATCGTGCCCCTCGTGGAAAAAAAGAGAAACAAATCATAGAACTGAAAGTCAAACTAAACCTTCTTTCCCAGAGGCACGTAAGCGTTTCTCCCTCCACAATCAGTCCAGTCGTTCATACACCGATGTGGCGCGCCTGTGGGGCAGCACCACATCATTCGGCGGCCGCCCCGCAGTGGGACGGCGGTCACGGCATCAGCCCCTCCCCCCCCCCCCCCCCGGCTAGAGCAGTGAGCACTGTTCCTCCCCCTGCCAAGGAGGGTGGAAAGACCCCTCCTATCCACCCTTCCCCTGCCAAGGAGGGTGCATAGATCCGAAACCCCCGCGAACGTCCCCGTTGAGCGAGCACTATCCACCACCTCAGACGAGGTGATGGATACAAGCACAACACCGGCGTCTCAGACGCCCAAAGAACTGCGCAGCTCCCTCGAGCGCACCGGGAAGAAAGAAAAACCTCGCATCACGGGGCCTGAAAGGTCTTGTGAACAAACTTCTTTCTTGACACACATCACTAACTTCTTTTCCATTATGGATACCCATAAGTATTACAATGAACATGAGAGGACTTCTCCGCAATCTTGATGATGGTAAAGAACTCCTCCGCCAATTCAATTCAAAGGTGATGTGTGTACAAAAACACCTAAAATTAACACAGACGAACTTTCTAAGCCAATATGCCACATTCCGCAAAGAGCGCGACGACGCTTTCGCCTCGTCGGGGTGTGTGGCCGTAATGGTCGATTAGGGCGTTGTATGTCAGCAATTAAGCCTCCGAACGTCCCACGAGGCAGTTGCTGTCCGAGCAGCGGGAAGCTAGTCAAAATTAGCTCCATCTACATCCCCACTTTCTATCAGCTCTCCGGAACACAGTTTCAGAGCTTCATCAATGAACTTCCTCCGCCATACATAGTCGTTGGTGATGTTAACGCTCCTAGCCCCCTGTGGGCAGACACTCGCTGCGATGCATGAGGGTGCTTTAAAGAAAATGTTGTTTTAATCAGGTGAATGTTTAGTGAACAAGAAACAACCTATGTACTACAGTATTTCACATAACACATACTCCTCCATACACTTAAGCATAGTGTCGAGCACACTAATGCCATACCTGGAGTGATTCGGTCTCAAGAACCCCTATGGAAGCGACCGCTTCCCAATTATGGTAAACTCAACGAAACGAGATGGATGCTTGTCACCATTTCCTCGATTGAACGTGGACTCGGCTAACTGGGAACTGTTCTGAGAGCTGACACACTTAGGCCGTGATGACATTGTGGCTTTTAGCGCAGACGACGCCGTAGCACATATAAGTGGTTTTAATATTGACGCTGCTACGAAATGTATTAAACAAACTAACGTACTGTGTAAGAAACGCCGCATTCATTGGTGGAACGAACAATGTCGCAAAGCGCACAAAAATCTAAACAAAGCTTGAGGATTGCTTCGCGATTCTCTTACTGCCGAAAACCTTACTAATTTCCAACAGGTTAAATCGCAAGGCAGAAGGACGCGTCGACGCGCAAGAGAGAGAGTTGGGAGAGGTACATCTGTGCTATAAATTATTACACAGACGAGGCAACAGTACGGAATAGGGTGAATAAATTAAGGGTCGTGAGACAAACACGCTGCCCTTAGTGAGTACCCAAGGAGATTGCCTAGAGGATCAGGCATATTGTCTGGACGAACACTTTGAGTAGGTCTCCAGTGCATCTCATTACACACAAACATTCCTGATGTTCAAAGAGCGCGCAGAGCAACAGCCCCTCGATCGGAAATGTGCCCGAAATGAACATTATAACTGCCCGTTTAACTTAGCTGAACTTAAAGCTTCTCTTGATTTTTGAATTGGCTCGGTAACAGGTGCTGATCGTATCATGTATGAAATGATTAAGTACCTACAACATGAAACACAAAATACACTCTTCTCTATTTTTAATGCCATGTGCGCCACTGGTTACATTCCATCTTTTTGGAAAGAAGCTATAGTAACCCCCATATTTAACAGGGCAAAGACCCGTCCTTACCTTGTAGATACAGACTCATTGCTTTGACAAGCTGACTGTGCAAGCTCTTCGAAAAGATGATTAACCGGCGCATAATCTGTGTCCTAGAAAGCAACGGGATACTAGATCCCTAACAATGAGCCTTCGAGAAGGTAGGTCGAATACAGACCACCTTGTCCGCATCGAGCAACCATAAGGGTGCCTTTATACACAAACAGTTTTTGCCCTCAGTATTTCTTGACTTAGAGAAAGCGTATGAACACCGCATGGCCTTTGGTATTATCCGAACATCTCCACTATGGGTGTCCTCGGCAACATGTTGAGTACTATCGAAAGCTACCTTTCTAACCATACCTTTCGTGTAAGGGTGGCCAGGCATTGTCGAGTCTTTCACACAGGAAACTGGTGTCCCGCAAGGCGGTGTGCTTAGCTGTACACTGTTTATTGTGAAAATGCATTCTCTACGCACGGCTATTCCATGAAGGATGTTCTACTCTGCATGTAAAGATGATGTGCAGATTGGTTTTGAACCTTGCAACTTTGCGGTCTGCGAACGCCAAGTCCAGCATTCTTATATAAAGTGGCTAAATGGGCTGCTGAAAACGGTTTTAGGTTGACCCACAGAAAAGCACATGCGTCCTTTTCACCAATAAGAGAGGAATAGTACCAGACCCTGCTATTGAGGTATCTGGTAACTCATTACCTGTAAGCGCAGAGCACAAGTTTCTCGGCCTCATATTGGACTAGAAACTCACATTCATTCCGCACATCAAATACTTGAAGGTTAAGTGCCTGAAATAATAAACTTATGGAAGCTTCTGTCGCGTACAACATGGGGCAGTGACAGGAAATGCATTTTGAACTTGTACAGGTGCCCTTGTCGGCTCACGACTTGACTACGGGCGATAGTTTACCAGTCTGCTGCACCCAGCGCCTTAATGTTGGACCCTGTTCACCATTTAGGAATCCGCCTCGCGACTGGGGCCTTCAGGACAAGCCCCGTACAAAGCCTTTATGTGGAAGCGAACGTGTGGTCGCTCCACCTTCAGAGGACTTATGCCAGCTTTACATATTTCCTTAAAATAAATTCAAACCGTACACATCCTACCTATTTTACCATAAACGATACCACATCTGCCACACTATTTAATAATCGACCAACAGCGAAGCAGCCCTTCTCGCTACGCGTGAGAAAGCTCAGTGAAGAAATGGGTGCTGCACTACTTGAACATTGCCTAATGCCTCCAGCGAAGCTGCTACCGCCTTGGCAGTGGCAGCTGGTTGAATGTGACACATCGTTTATTGAAGTCACACAACACGCGCCAGATGCACACATTCAAATGCACTTTTTAGAACTAAGTCAAAATACTCTTGCCCTGAATTTTACACAGACGCATCAAAGTCACATGCTGGCGTTTCTATGCGGCAGTCGGTCCGTCCTTCTTGGAATCCGATGTACTTTATACCACACAAGCATCTTTACGGCAGAGGCCTATGCAGTACTATCGGCGGTGAAACACATTGATAGATTGAAACTCCAAAAGGCTTAATATTTACCGACTCTTTAAGCGTTGTTAAAGCGTTAATGATGCCGCAAAAACATAAACCCCTGTAATTATGAACCTCTACTCACTGATCTGCTCTGTTTATGCATCTAAACAACAAATCATAATATGCTGGGTGTGGGCATAGAGACATCGAGGGTATGTTCTTGCCGATCAAATGGCCACATCAAAACATCGCACGCTATTAATCCTACCGCTGCTGTCCCTGTAACAGATTTGAAACCTTTCTTGCGGAAGAAACTGCGAAGCTACTGGCAACGTTTGTGGGATGCGCAACAAATAATAAGCTTCACTTGATTAAGCCACCGTTAGGTTTCTGGCCCTCTGTATCAAAACACGGCGAACTGATGTCCTATTCTGTCGCCTCAGAATAGGACCACATATGGTACCCACAATTTTCTATTGAGTGGTAATGATCCTCCAACACCTGTGGTAGATGTGGCGAGAGGCTCACCGTTCTTCACGTCCTCCTGGAATGTGGGAAGCCGAGAGGAGAGGAAGAAACATTTTCCTCTGGCATACCGCTGTTCTATCCCTCTTCATCCTGCTATGTTTCTTGGCAAAGAACCGCTTTTCACTACCAAAGCAGTCCTCGCTTTTTGAATGATGTTGTCTTGCATGTTATCAGCCCAAAAATACGTAATGCCTCGCTCTCTCAAGAGATGCACTGTGATAATAGTTCAGTTTAGCCTCTGACATATTCTTAGTATATCATCATCTTTCACAATGCATCCCTCGTATTCCATAGCACACTACTTAGTCATTGCCATATTCTTAGTACCTATAGATTTTACGCATTTTACAGCGACTATTTAGGCCTCTTTACAGCCATGGCACATCTGTTTATCCACACCTTCTAATTCACCATTCATGTACCACTGACACGTCATTATCATCGCCTTGGCGCTCTTTGCCGCATCTGGCCCTTGCGCCAAAAAACTCCAACAACAATCAATCAAATCTCTCTCATGCATCATTATACGTTGACGATCTCCAAATTGCGTGCCGAGGATCAACATGGCAACTGTGAACGACAAGTTCAAATCACACTAAATAAACTAAAACACAATGGGCAACCGAAAACGGTTTTCGTTTCTCCACTGAAAAAAACTGTCGCTGTGGTCTTCTCCCAAAAAAGGGGGCTTATATCCAGACCCTGTCCTGAAGATGCACAATCTGTTCTACCAGTTAAAAAAGACACCAAGTTTCTAGGCGTTATGTTGAAAGAAGCTAACTTTATAGCACACATAAACAGTTTGAAAATAAAAGCCACAGTGCACTGAACATACTTAAAGTCTTATCACACAAACGCTGGGCTCTGACCGAAATGCCTCCTGCATATATACCGATCTTTGGTACGCAGTAAAATAGACTACGGTTGTGTAGTCTATGGGTCGCCAGACAGTCTTACCTCGCGCGACTAGATCCAGTACACAATCTAGGGCTACGCTTAGCAACTGGTGCCTACAGAACCTCCCCTGTTTCTAGTCTGTATCAGAAACTAACGAGCCATCGCTGGAACAAAGAAAAACACAACTCATGCTAAACTTACGTTCTCAGAGTTCGATCATCACCAGAACATATATGCTATGACATTGTCACATACTGTAACCACACGAAACACTACACTAAAAAACCACATGCCATCAAACCTCTCATACTTCGATTTGAAGAAAAGTGTCACGAGTGCAGTATCCCAAAAGAGGCACTTTATGTTGCAGAGAAGCCATCCAGATTAGCCCCCTGGTGCGACTTACACGTTTTCTAGATTTTTCACTAACACACCTTAGGAAACAGGATACCCACAGGAGCATATGATACAGGAGTTCCGCACATACAAGAAACATACATTCTTACGACGAGTTTTACACAGACGGTTCAAAAACACGTGATTATGTTTGAAGCAGTTGTCATATCAGGACATGGGAACAGATTGTTAACTCCCGCTATTCGTCTCTGTTTTCACAGCCGATGTGATGCTCTGTGGATGGCAGTGCAAGAAGTTGTAAATGGAAAGCACAAGAAAGCAGTCATTTACACAGACTCCCTAAGTACTCTTAGAGCCCTTAACTTAAATTCGAGCCAAACCTCTCATCGGCGACATCT
>NC_051159.1:25773669-25797810 GCF_013339745.2 Dermacentor silvarum
CTAGCCATCTAAGTCTCATAATTATCAGTATGAGATAAACCAGCCAAACACGGTGGATGCTAAAGCCAGTATTCCACAACGGTATTTACTTTGCTGGCAGAAAGGTAGCTTCCAAGTAATTTATTAGCGTTACGTGTCCATGCTGCTTTTTAAATGTGCATTTTATGCTTGGTACTACTTCTGTTGCTTCAATACTATTGTTAATCGAATAAGTGATGTCTTTTTGATTATAACACTTGATTCAGTGGCCCGCTAATTGTGACAGTTTATTCTACCACAGTAATGCATGTTCCCTTAGAATCATAGCCAAATTGCCTGAAACCAGTTACCTTTGAATGAGATTTGTTAGTATCTCCTATATTCTGAATGCTTACCCATTCTTATCTGTGTGAACATACGCAAAACTGCTTTTGCCTCCTGTTGCATAAATGAAAAAATGTGGTTGATCCCTCTTATATAGGAATCGGTATAGAACACGAAAGTGAAACGTGTCTTCACAGAAGTAGTGTAATGTTTATTGCACATTGATATATAATGTCTATTGGTGTTTTGTGGCTAAAGCGCCCTTAGGCGTTGATGCACCCACGCTGACGCCTGGTGGCACGTCTCCTCCATCACGACTACCAACGTCGATGACCATGAGCAACCGTCGTGCATATGGAAGCTGCACTACGCTGCACACGCTAGCACAACGCGAAAGACGAAGCACGTAACTGACACACTAATACAACGCGCAAGACAAAGCACGTAACTGAATCGTCACCGAGTCAAATCAGCGCGTACAGCGCGTCGTAATTGCAGCCTCCGCGATCTACTTCAGAAACATTTTCAGAGCTAATTGCGGAGGCCACGCTCCGCTATGCTGAGTACGGTGAACGCCACCTAGGTGGCGTTGGTAGTGCTTCTTGATGCCAGCGTCCCTTCGAATGCTGGCATCGAGGCGTCGTAGTGCTGAGACCACCGAAGCGTTCACTGTCGGTGCGCGTTAGTGTCATAATGCAGTACTTCTCTTTTATTGCGATAGCAATTATATGGACACTCAAAAGCAGATTTCTGCCGTCGGCGTCGCCGTCGCCGTGAGGTTCCGTATGACGTCATTTGGAGAAGAAATCGTCGCCGCGCGCCGAACGCTGTATGTGCGAGTGAAAGGGCGCGAGGGGCGCGTCTTTCACGGGGAGTGAACGCACGGCGGAGAACAAACGCGCGTTCTGCGCCGTGCTCGCTTAAGGGCTGCAGAAGTAGGCGTCTCTTTTCTCATTTACAATCACCATAAATGTAGAGCAAACGCACATTCTTCCGACGCGCGAGAAGCCGTGGGGGAGGGGGAGGGAGGGGAGGCGACGTTTAGCTGCGGCACCAAGTGCCTATTTATATCACAGGCTCCGGCAACAGTCACCAACGCCGCACGCATTTTGAGCGAACGCAGGCAAAACGCCGATGGCGTCGGCAACAGTTCTGCGTGTTACCCATGCTGCTGCATGTCCAAGTTTATACAGCTGATAAAGCTAATATTATTACTCCGTATAGCTCTCTACAAGTTTGCTATCGCAATTGATGCTTCGCCTTTCAGGTGAAACTGCGAGCACTTTTTCTGCTCGTAGGCGGCGGCACCGCCCCGAGCAAGAGCGCGGGTACACGGAGGAGTGTTAGATATATAAGGCGCGTCTGTGTAGCTCTCTGCAAATGCGTTTGTGGCGCAATGGGTTAAACGCTCGGCGATCTATCGTCGCGGACCGAGAGTTCGTGGGTTCGATTTCCAAATTTTGCATGTTTGTGGAACTTTTTTTCTTCTGGTTTCTTTCTTTGTATTATGTTCTATGACGTATTTCCGTGACGGAAATACGTCAGTGAAGTCTTGGTGGACTCCGGCATAAAACACTTTCGTGTTAAAAAATTTTTTTTGGCTTTTCTTTACTTTTGCAGGTGCCCTGCAAGCTCTCACCAAAGCAACACATTCCACTAGTTTTCTGTCAGAGTTCCATTATAGAATTTTCAATAAACTATGCTTGTCAGATGTGCGACATGCCCCGTCTTAAAATCAGAGCGCTTCAGTATTAATGTTTGAATGGGTGTACATAAAAATGTTGTCGCAGTTTCACCTGAAAGGCGAAGCATCAATTGCGATAGCAAATTTGTAGAGAGCTATACAGAGTAATGATATTAGCTTTATCAGCTGTATAAACTTGGACATGCAGCAGCACCGGCAACACGTAGAACTGTTGTCGACGCCGTCGGCGTTTTGCCCGCGTTCGCTCAAAATGCGTGCGGCGTTGGTGACTGTTGCCGGAGCCTCTGATATAAATAGGCACTTGGTGCCGCAGCTAAACGTCGCCTCCCTTTCCTCCCACTCGCCCCCCTCCCCCACGGCCTCTCGCGCGTCGAAAGAAGGTGCATTTGCTCTACATATATGGTGATTGTAAAGGAGGAAAGAGACGCCTACTTCTGCAGCCCTTAAGGGAGCACGGCGCAGAACGCGCGTTTGTTCTCCGCCGTGCGTTCACTCCCCGTGAAAGCGTGCGCCCCTCGCGCCATTTCACTCGCACATACAGCGTTCGGCGCGCGGCGACGATTTGATCTCCATTGACGTCATACGGAACCTCACGGCGACGGCGACGCCGACAGCAGAAATCTGCTTTTGAGTGTCCATATAATTGATATCGCAATAAAACACACGTAAAGCATACATATGTCTTTCTTTTACAAGTCCTCTTCACCTGACGTTTTTCCAACTTAAAATTACGCTTTTCTGTACATTTGTTTTATGCGCATACCATTACAGCAACACAACACTGCAGTAAAATGAGTACAAATGATAAAGCATGCAGTACACCTGCAAGAATTACATTGGCATACTTGTAGTACATATGAAAATGAGCTACCGATCTTTTTCAGGTTGCATACTCTTATAGGTCATACATGTCAAGCGCACTCATAGGTCACACAAAACTCGTTCAAGGCTCATCCCAAATCCATAAGTGCACCAAATAGATTTAAAGAGTGACTTATGTTAAGTGACATCGGACCAGTCTAAAGAAACCTGGCTCAAATAGGGAAATAAATACGTTCGAACAGGGTCAAACGGGAGTGGACTAAACGGGGACAAACAGGTCTGCTCCCGCAGGGGCGCCTGCGTAAGCAGGCGTTTGGTGGGTTGCGACACCACGGACCCGAGCACATGGGGGTCGGACCCTCCCGCGCTTAACCGTGCGTGGCTTAGCCGTGTCCGGGGAAAAGGGGATCCTGGGGGTTGAGCCGAAGCCGGGTGTTTGGACCTTCATGGCCCCTCGGCGGAGGCAACACACCTCTTTGGCCTCCGCTTCACGTAGACGGCACCCCCGGACTGACCCACCCGGGGGAAACCGGCTGGTCGCCTTTTCCTATCCCCCTCTCTGCCCTTTTTTCTTTCCTATCTCTTTTCTTTACTGTCCTGTCTACTCTTCTCTTCTGTTACTTCTGCGTTTTCATAGGCGGCTCGGGTTAACCTTGTGTAGATGCCCTCTCTTGGGTTTATATATCAGGTTATAGCGGCAATGTACGGCTGGCGCCTGTAGCCTTACACGTTAAGTGCTGCAGCGTCCCCTTGTTGGACTCCGTGGTGGGTGGCTGCCATTGCTGCCGAAGTACAAAATACTCCTATGGGAACACCCGCTTTTCCACGACTTCTTGATCGTCTCCCTCAGAAGAGGGGACGCACCGATGAGTTTTTGAACCTGTTCACCCGACCAAAAGACATTTTCCCACGCTTTCAAGTAGTGCATAGCGAAAGAACAGAAAAACTGGCAAGAACAATATCCCCATTTGTAGTTGCGAAAAGCTTAACCAACACTCATCAACTGCCATCAATCCGGTTCTCGCAAGCCTTCAGAAGTCCAGTGCTTGAAAACTTATATAGCGGAACCATGGCTCGTCGACAGCAGCAGCGATCGTTCCGGGATGATGTCAGAAGCGCCTCCATATTTCAGTGGAATGCGAGAGGCCTGAGGTCACGTATTTCGGATTTCCGGCAGTTCGTGTTTGAAAACCGCTTTCCTGTGCTGGTCATCTGTGAACCGAATTTATCAACTACCTTGAGACTATCAGGATATGAACCTTTCGTTTCAACCACTTGTGCCCGAAGTAGTAAGGTTCTGGTTTACATTCGCAAGGACCTTACGTATTTCGCCCAGCCCGTACCTCCACACGACGATAACCAATATGTCTGTGTTACTGTGAAAAAGAAGAGGCTGTCTTTTACACTTATTGGCGTTTACCTTTCCCCAACAAGTCAATTCGATAGCAAAAGACTAAACGATCTTATGGCTGCGACTCACGGTCCTTGGATAATAACAGGAGACTTCAACGCTCACCACCAGATATGGGGAAGCTCCAGGATAAATTCAAGAGGCAGGTCACTCATATCCTTTGCATCAGGCCACAATCTGCGTCTTCTAAATGACGGAAGCCCGACATTTCTGCGAGGAACAACGTACAGCAGCTGCCTAGACTTAACACTGGTGTCACGTTGCCTAACTTCGAGAGTGCAGTGGTTCACTGATATCGAAACCCATGGAAGTGATCATATTCCGACCTATGTGAGAATCGATGGACTAGAAGCTACATTACCCAATATATCTCGCCAAATTGACTGGTCAGTGTTTGAAGATCTTGTGGAAGACGCATGCAAGAAACCAATCGCACGCAGGCTAGAAGACATCATTGCAGACGCAATGCACGATTGTACGCGTAGCTTCACACATTCATCAAAGCGTACAGAGTATGACATTGAATTGGAAAGACTTCGTGCACTACGTCGTCGAGCTGAAAGGAGGTACAGGCGCACGAAGTCAATTCTTGACCTCAGAGTAGCTCGGCGAATGCAAAAGAAGATACAGCGCCGGATGGATAAACTAGAAGATCAAAGATGGAAATGCTTTTGTGAGTCACTGGACCCCCGAAAGCCACTGTCCCGTGTGTGGCGTACCCTAAGGGGTCTTCGCTCATGTCCCCAGCAACGACACCCATTTAACGCCCTTGCTCTCCATCAAAACCGCCGTGAGATAGACGTTGCAGAAGAGTTTTGTGCGAAAGTCGCCGGCGGAACAGTTCTACTCCCTGACATGGTTTTAGGCGACATTCCTGGTCCACGAGATACAAGTATGGATGCTCCTTTTTCTATGGAAGAGTTAGAGGCTGCTATGGCGCTATGTCGGTGTTCGTCTTCGCCAGGGCCCGACGGAATCACATATAATGCTATGCGCCACCTACGTCGAGAAGCGCGACGAGAACTGCTCAACCTTTTTAATAGGTCATGGCATGATGGCGTCGTTCCACAGGAATGGAAACGCAGCCGCTTGGTACCGTTGCTAAAAACAGGAAAGTCACCGCTAGAACTGTCATCATATCGGCCTATAGCACTCGCCAGCTGCGTCGGAAAACTCATGGAGCGCATGATCCTCATGCGTCTCGAATGGTATCTTGAACACCACAATATTTACCCCGACTCTGTGGCGGGATTTCGACGAGGCCGTTCATCGATTGACAATGTCATCGATCTAGTGTCATCTGTTGAGCAGCAAAAGTCTTGGAAACGCTTATCAGTAGCACTCTTTCTTGACGTGAAAGGCGCCTACGACAACGTTTCCCATCAAGCCATCCTAGACGCACTTTTGACATTGGAACTAGGAGGGCGAGTATTTCGATGGATCCAAAGCTACTTGACACAAAGGTCCTTGTACGTACGCACAGAAGATGGTCCGACTACTGACCACTACACATGCCGTGGCGTTCCTCAAGGCGGTGTTCTAAGCCCTATTCTTTTTAACCTCACACTTCTTGGGCTGGCCGATTCCCTACCGGAAACAGTGAGTGTTTCGATCTACGCCGACGACATCTGCATCTGGGCATCAGCGGTGACTCGCCCGCAGGTTCGGGCAAGGTTACAGAAGGCAGCAACGCAGGCAACTGGCTATCTTTGCACACAAGGCCTAACCATCTCGACAGAAAAATGTGCGTTAGTCGCTTTTACGCGAAAAGCGATGTCTGGTTATCCAGTGTGCATCAATGGCCAGCGTATCTCCTACAAGAGAAATCATCGGTTTTTGGGTGTCTTTGTTGACCGAGACCTCTCCTGGAGCCCTCAGGTTGCCCACTTGAAGAAGAAGCTCACATCTATGGTTCACGTTTTCAAATTCATCGCCGGTAAAGCGTGGGGATCATCAGTGAGCTCTATGCTACAGTTGTACCGAGCGCTTTTTATCGGCTTCCTACGCTATAGCTCTCCCGTGCTTGCTAAAACATGCAGATCAAATCTTCGAGCCCTTCAGAGCGTGCAAGCACAGGCATTACGTGTTTGCCTCGGCCTTCCGCGGAGCGCCTCAACAGCAGGAACAGTTATCACGGCTCAAGACCATCCGATCACGACTTACATGACCATCGACACGCTTAGGGCCCATATTCGCCACGTTTCACGGGTGCAAACAAGCTCTCTTGCCTCCCTGCCAGAACGACGACCACAGGCGTCATTTTCCAACGTGGTCAACATTCATAGTGCCTCCCTACCATCGGGGTTCACACCCTCGACACGTTCACCATCAGCGTTGTGGTGTTTAAAACAACCTGAAGTGCGCCTTTACGTTCCAGGAATAAGAAAAAAGACGGACATGCCCACTTTGGCCTTGAAGCAAGCAGCTCTCGATTGCTTGCACTCTTTCTACTCTGACCGAATCCACATATATACGGATGGCTCTTCCACTCAGACCAGCTCCACCGGCGCAGTGGTTATACCATCACGATCAATGAGCATCACATACAAGACTTCTCACGTGACATCATCGACCGCTTCGGAGCTTGTTGCCCTCCGAGGTGCCATTGATTATATTAACAACCAACCGGCTAATCGGTGGGTAATATTATGCGATTCAAAGGCGGCCCTACAATGTCTTTTGTCAGCTCTCCGTCGCGGGTCCTGCGAACAACTCGTCTCGGAGATACGAGAAATGCACCACCATACGATCGCAAAAGGACACGACGTCGTGTTTCAGTGGCTGCCGAGTCATTGCGGTATCACCGGCAACGACATCGCCGACGAAGCTGCTAGGAAAGCACACGAAGGAGCAAATATTGTTTCTGTACCTTTGTCGAGGACTGACGCAGCCCAACATCTAAGCAAGCTAGCGCAAACTATGACATTGGAGAAGTGGCATACAACTGAATTCGCCCAACATTGGTTGCATTCTCTCGACCCATCTATGCAGCTGCGGCTGTTGCCTGGATTTCCGCGAAATGAGGAGACAATGCTGTGCCGCTTACGCTTGGGTGTTGCATTCACCAATGCTTACACGTGTTTGATTGGAATGGCTGATAGCGCCGAGTGTAATGCCTGTGGTGTCGATGAGACTATAGAACACCTACTATGCTACTGTCCATCTTTTCAAAGCGAAAGACATAACCTCTGCAACGTTCTCAATAGGCTAGATAGAAGACCGTTCACTTTGAGCAAGATCTTGGGACCATGGCCTCGAATATCACAGCTGCAAAAGGCCACAAAAGCGCTGCTGCGATTTTTAAAAACGACAGGACTGAGTGACCGTCTATGACCCGGACTGATTGATAATCAGTGATAGAACAGAGATCTGTTGCTACGTCGGCGATATCAAGAGTGAACTTTCTATTCTTCTCTTAATCTCTCTCTCCCCTTTTTCCTTCCCCCAGTGTAGGGTAGCCAACCGGGCTCAGTCCTGGTTAACCTCCCTGCCTTTCATTAAATCATTTTCTCTCTCTCTCTCTTAACCAACACACTAGGTCCTGGCTACAAGGTCACCAAAATGCCAAGCGGAGACCTTCTGCTTGAGCTACGTGATAAAGACCAATACAACAGACTCGGCAAGCTTGTTACTTTTGGTGATGTCCCAGTTACTGTTTCACCGCATCGTTCCATGAACACAGTACGGGGGGTAGTATCAGAAGCAGACCTCATTGACCTATCTGAAACTAAACTGTTGGAAGGATGGAAGGAGCAAAACGTCACGAATGTGCAGCGCATTGTTATGAGACGGGACAACAAAGAAATCCCTACGAAACATCTGATACTTACATTTGAATTGAGCACTTTACCACAAAGCATTGAAACAGGCTACACAAAGATAGCAGTAAGACCATATATACCCAATCCTAGGCGATGCTACCAATGTCAAAGATTCGGCCATGGCTCACAGAGCTGCCGTGGTCGACTCACCTGTGCTAAGTGTGGAGTACAAGGTCATGCCTCAGACAACTGCGAGGCCACACCTCACTGCGTTAATTGCGATGGTGAGCATCCAGCGTACTCCCGGTCTTGTCCAAGTTGGAAAAAAGAAAAGGAAATTATAACACTGAAAGTCCGTGAAAACATATCGTTCAGGGAAGCACGCAAAAGGTGCTCACCATTCCACACGACCACTTACGCTGATGCGGCGCGTCAAGGGGCAGCGTCGCAGCGGCTACTGCCACCAGCCCAGCCCGCGCGCAGCGAGCTGTCGCTTGTGGCTCCTGCCCCCAGGGTGGAAGTAGCTAAGTCTACTCCACCTAACCAGCAAACAGGCCCGGTTACCCTAGGGTTGCCGGCACCACAACAGTCCTCGGTGGCAGCCTGCGCTTCGCGTAGCGAACCCGCAGGCCCGCCAGCAGCTCCCACGGTGGGTGCAGTCAAGGCTGCCTCACCCTCACCGGCCCCTGCTGGTGCTGGCAACAGCCGGCGCAGCTCAGGCCCAAAGGCAGCCCCATCGACATCCGGGCTGGTGGGCGCAAATGTCTCGTCCTTCGCGGCGAGACATTCTCGTGAAACTTCTCGCTCGCAAGAGCGCGTGTCCGGCGCCTCACAAGAAGCAATGGACACCACACCCACCCCGACGGCGCACCAAGCGCCTAAGGAGCGGCGAGGTTCCCTCGACCGCTTCAGAAAAGACAAATCCCGCGTTACAGGGCCTGGAAAGGGCTCTGTAATCTAATGCAACACTTCCTTATTGTTTTTAGTACACACAGCACCCATTTACTTTCAGTATGGCCACACAAATTATACAATGGAACATCAGAGGCCTTCTTAGGAACCTCGATGATGTGCAAGAACTTCTCCACAAACACAATCCAAAAGTGCTGTGTGTACAGGAAACTCATTTAAAATCGACACATACAAACTTTCTTCGACAGTATGTTACGTTTCGTAAAGATCGCGATGATGGTCTCGCATCATCAGGCGGTGTTGCCATTATGACTCACAAAAGCATAGCATGTCAACGTCTGCAGCTGCAAACACCCCTTGAAGCAGTGGCAGTTCGACTGGTTCTCCTTAACAAACTCATCACCATTTGCTCGCTATACATACCCCCACATTACCGCTTACACAAACACGAATTTCAGTCCTTGATAGACGAATTGCCAGAGCCCTATCTTGTTCTTGGCGATCTCAATGCACACAACAGTCTGTGGGGCGACGCTCGCATCGACGCGCGAGGTCGTCTAATTCAAGATTTTCTTTTCTCGTCCGGTGCTTGTCTGCTTAACAAAAAAGAACCGACATATTATTGTCTTGCAAACAAAACCTTTTCCTCTATAGACCTCAGCATAGCTTCTCCATCCATATTACCTGAACTTGAATGGGAAGTTATAAAAAACCCTTACGGGAGCGACCATTTTCCAATACTGCTGAGAGCGCCAAGACAATACGAATCTCCACCACATGCTCCCCGGTGGAAGGTCAATGCAGCGGACTGGGAAAAATTCCAAACACTTACCAGTAAGCTCTCGTGGGCTGACATTTCATCGCTCGGAATTGACGGTGCCATCGAGTATTTTACAAATTTCATAATAGATGCAGCTTCTAAGTGTATTCCCCAAACAAGTGGTCTTTCTAGCAAACGCCGTGTTCCGTGGTGGAATGAACAATGCCGGAACGCACGTAGGCAGCAGAACAGAGCATGGAGGCAGCTTCGCAATTATCCTACTGCTGAAAACCTTGTCAGTTTCAAGAAAATCAAGTCCCAAGGTAGGAGAACACGCAGACAAGCCAGGAGAGACAGCTGGCAAACATTTTTATCAAGTATCAACTCGTACACGGATGAGGCCAAGGTTTGGAACAGGGTGAATAGGGTAAGAGGACGACAAACACATCCGCCTCCCCTGGTAGACAGACAGGGAGACAGCCTGGAGGACCAAGCGAACTATCTGGGTGCACATTTTGAACATGTTTCCAGTTCATCACACTATTCTCCAGCGTTTAAAAGATACAAATCAGCAATAGAAAAACAAAAACTGGACCGAAAGAGCACCGGAAACGAGCCATATAACCTACCTTTCTCCCTAGCAGAGCTGCATGCATCACTCGCCTGTTGCAACCAATCTGCCCCAGGCTCTGACCGCATATTATATGAAATGTTGAAGAACCTACCCTCTGAAACGAAGAAAACCCTTGTCTGTCTGTATAACTCTATATGGACCTCCGGCGAGATCCCCTCTGCCTGGAAAGAGGCCATAGTGATCCCTATCCTGAAGCAGGGGAAGGATCCATCCTCTGTATCGAGTTATCGGCCCATAGCGCTAACAAGCTGTCTCTGCAAAGTCTTCGAAAAAATGATAAACCGTCGCCTATTACATTTCCTAGAATCAAACAGACTGCTTGATCCATACCAGTGTGGTTTTCGCGAGCGTCGATCCACCACTGACCACTTGATACGTATTGAGGCGCAGATACGCGAAGCTTTTGTTCACAAACAGTTCTTCTTGTCTGTATTTTTAGACATAGAAAAGGCCTACGACACCACATGGCGGTTTGGCATACTGAGAGACCTCTCCCACTTTGGTATACGTGGTAATATGTTAAATGTGATTGAGAGTTATCTGCTGAATCGCACATTCCGTGTTCGAGTTGGCAATGTTTTATCACGACCTTTTGTGCAGGAAACTGGTGTACCCCAAGGAGGCGTGCTCAGTTGCACACTCTTTATCGTTAAAATGAGCACGCTTCGTGCTTCTTTACCACCAGCTATCTTTTATTCCATCTACGTGGACGACGTACAGATAGGCTTCAAGTCCTGTAACCTCGCAGTGTGCGAGAGACAGGTACAGCAGGGGCTCAACAAAGTGTCTAAGTGGGCAGAGGAAAACGGGTTCAAAGTAAACCCCCACAAAAGTTCTTGTGTTCTTTTCACCAGGAAGAAAGGTCTTGTTGCAGATCCAACTATCGAAATGTATGGACAACAAATACCTGTGAACAAAGAACACAAATTTTTAGGCATCATACTTGACTCTAAGCTTACTTTCATTAACCACATAAAACATCTAAAGGCGAAATGTCTAAAAACAATGAACTTACTGAAAATATTATCTCACACATCCTGGGGCACCGACAGGAAGTGTTTAATGAACCTTCACAAGAGTCTCATTCGGTCACGATTGGACTATGGTGCCGTAGTATATCACTCTGCCGCCCCGAGCGCGCTAAAAATGCTAGACCCCGTCCACCATCTAGGTATCCGCCTGGCCACTGGCGCATTCAGAACAAGCCCCGTCGAAAGTTTATACGTAGAATCCAATGAGTGGTCACTCCATTTCCAGAGAACATACATCAGCTTCACCTATTTTCTCAAAGTACACTCCGATCGTGAACATCCTTGTTCTGCAACCCTTAATGATTTGAAGTGTGCAACGCTTTTCTATAATCGACCCTCTATGAGGCGGCCTTTCTCATTGTGTGTAAGAGAACTTAGCGAAGAGATGGATATCCCACTTCTAGAACATCGCCTAATGCCTCCAGCTAAGCTTTCACCGCCCTGGGAGTGGCAGGTGATAGAATGTGATCTATCCTTTGTAGAGGTCACAAAGCACGCTCCCGAGCTCGAAATTGCAATGCATTTCCGCGAACTTCAATCGAAGTACTCGTGCTCGGAATTCTATACCGACGCATCCAAGTCCCATGCTGGCGTATCTTACGCCGCTGTTGGCCCCTCCTTTTCTAAAACTGACGTATTGAACCCCCTAACAAGCATCTTCACCGCAGAAGCCTACGCAGTACTGTCTGCGGTGAAGCATATAGAGAAATTGAAACTACAAAAGGCAATAATATTCACAGACTCGTTGAGTCTTGTAAAAGCGCTAACATCTTTACAAAAGCATAAGAATCCTGTTGTTATCGAGCTTTACTCACTCTTGTGTAACATTTACCAATCTCGTAGACATGTAATAATATGCTGGGTGCCTGGCCATAGAGGCATCGAGGGCAATGTGCTAGCAGACCAGTTGGCCACATCAACTACATCGCAAGCTATTAATCCTGCCGCTGCTATTTCCTCCACAGATCTGAAGCCTTTTTTGCGAAGGAAACTGCGAGGCCACTGGCAGCGTCTGTGGGACGCTGAAACAACTAATAAGCTCCACTTGATTAAGCCACAGTTAGGTTTCTGGCCCTGTACAACTAAAACACGACGAACTGATGTCCTATTCTGTCGTCTCAGAATAGGACACACATATGGTACTCACAATTTTCTATTGAATGGAAATGATCCTCCAACATGTGGTAGATGTGGCGACAGGCTCACCGTCCTCCACGTCCTCTTGGAGTGTCGGGAAGCCGAAAGAGAAAGAAAGAAACATTTTCCTCTCGCATATCGCTATTGTGTCCCTCTGCATCCCGCTATGTTTCTCGGTAAAGAACCACTTTTTAGCACCAACGCAGTCCTTGCTTTCTTGAAAGATGTTGTGCTACATGTAACTAGCCCAATAAGTTCGTAGTGCATCCTCTCTCTAGAGGATGCTGCTGCGATAGTTTTTTAACTGCACATGCCTCCAGGCCCTTGTGTTTCAAGGGCTCTGTTTAGGCACTTGTGCTTCTGGCCAATACTTGTATCTTTAATTTTTTGTAACTCGTATCATTCTTTCGCAATGCATTCTTCATGTCCATAGTACACATAATCATTCATTGCCATAATCTTACTACTTATAGATTTTACGCACTTTACAGCGACTGATTTTAGGCCCCTTTACAGCCATGCCACATCTAATGTTCATATAATTCCCTATTCATCTACCACTAACAAGCCATTACCATCGTCTTGGCGCGAACTAATACTGTCATGGCGCTCTTTGGCCATACCTGGCCCTTGCGCCACTAAACTCCAACAATCAATCATCATCAATCAAACAGGTCTGGGCTAAATGGGTTCAAACGGGGACAAACAGGTCTGGGCTAAATGGGTTCAAACGGAGACAAACTGGTCTGGACTAAACAGGTTCAAACGGGGTGCCGTTCCATAATCCGATTTGATGAAACCCGTTTGAAATCAAATAGGACTTTTTAGTAGGGAAAGAGAATGTTTGCTTTTTCAATACTGTGAATTACTATTTCTCGCATTGTCGTGTTTTCTCTCCGTGATCATGACACGCGTGCTAGATACAGTGCTACACAGACAAATTTGATTGCTATTTATACTGCTGTCAACCTTGGTCTGTAGAATGCGTTCAGGCCAGTTAGTGTCCCTGTAGAGGGACATTATGGAGATTCGAAGGGGCGAAATGCGAAAACACACGTAAGCTTTGCCATTGTGTCAAATTAACTATTGATACAAGAAATTTGGCAGATAAAAGGAATGCTTGCTTTTACATTCTGTGAAATACTATTTCTCGCATTGTCGTGTTTTCTCTCCGTGATCATGACACGCGTGCTAGATACAGTGCCACACAGACAAATTTGATTGCTAATTATACTGCAGTCACTCTTTGTCCGTACAATGCGTTCAGGCCAGTTAGTGTCCCTGTAGAGGGACATTATGGAGATTCGATGGGCCGAAATGCGAAAACACCTGTGAATTTTGCTATCGTGTCAAATATAAACACTGATACATTAAATTTGGCAGATCAAAGGAATGCTTGCTTTTCCCTCACTGTGAATTACTATTTCTCGCAATGTCATGTTTTCTCTCCGTGATCATGACACGCGTGCTAGATATAGTGCTGCGCCGACAAATTTGATTGCTATTTTAGTGCAGTCACCCTTGGTCCGTAGAATGCGTCAGGCCAGTAAGTGTCCCTGTAGAGGGACATTATGGAGATTCGAAGGGGCGAAATGCGAAAACACACATAAGCTTTGCCATTGTGTCAAATTAACTATTGATACAAGAAATTTGGCAGATAAAAGGAATGCTTGCTTTTTCCATTCTGTGAAAGACTATTTCTCGCATTGTCGTGTTTTCTCTCCGTGATCATGACACGTACGCGTGCTAGATATAGTGCTACACAGACAAATTTGATTGCTAATTATACTGCAGTCACTCTTTGTCCGTACAATGCGTTCAGGCCAGTTAGGGTAGGGTACCTGTGCAGCGACAATAATGAGATTCGATGGAGCGAAACGCGAAAACACACGTAAACTTTGCCATGGTGTCAAATTAAACATTGATACATGAAATTTGGCAGATTAAGAGAATGTTTGCTTTTTCAATACTGTGAATTACTATTTCTCGCATTGTCGTGTTTTCTCTCCGTGATCATGACACGCGTGCTAGATACAGTGCTACACAGGCAAATTTGATTGCTATTTATACTGCTGTCAACGTTGGTCTGTAGAATGCGTTCAGGCCAGTTAGTGGGGCTGTAGAGGTACACTATGGAGATTCCATGGGGCGAAATGCGAAAACACCTGTGCACTTTGCTATCGTGTCACATATAAACATTGATACATGAAATTTGGCAGATAAAAGGAATGCTTCCTTTTTCCTCACTGTGAATTACTATTTCTCGCATTGTCGTGTTTTCTGTCCGTGATCATAACCCGCGTGCTAGATACAGTGCTACACAGACAAATTTGATTGCTATTTATACTGCAGTCACCCTTGGTCCCTAGAATGCGTCAGGCCAGTTAGTATCCTTGTAGAGGGACATTATGAAGATTCGAAGGGGCAAAATGTGAAAACACATGTAAACTTTGCATTGCTGTCAAATTAACTGTTGATACATGAAATTTGGCAGATAAAAGGAATGCTTGCTTTTTCCATTCTGTGAAATCCCATTCCTTGCAGTGTCGTGTTTTCGCTCCATGATTATGACACGCGTGCTAGATATAGTGCTACAAAGACAAATTTGATTGCTAATTATACTGCAGTCACTCTTTGTCCGTACAATGCGTTCAGGCCAGTTAGTGTCCCTGTAGAGGGACATTATGGAGATTCGATGGGGTGAAATGCGAAAACACCTGTGCACTTTGCTATCGTGTCAAATATAAACATTGATACATTAAATTTGGCAGATCAAAGGAATGCTTGCTTTTCCCTCACTGTGAATTACTATTTCTCGCAATGTCATGTTTTCTCTCCGTGATGATGACACGCGTGCTAGATATAGTGCTACGCAGACAAATTTGATTGCTATTTATACTGCAGTCACCCTTGGTCTGTAGAATGCGTTCAGGCCAGTTAGTGTCCCTGTAGAGGGACATTATGAAGATTCGAAGGGGCAAAATGTGAAAACACATGTAAACTTTGCATTGCTGTCAAATTAACTGTTGATACATGAAATTTGGCAGATAAAAGGAATGCTTGCTTTTTCCATTCTGTGAAATCCCATTCCTTGCAGTGTCGTGTTTTCTCTCCATGATTATGACACGCGTGCTAGATATAGTGCTACAAAGACAAATTTGATTGCTAATTATACTGCTGTCACTCTTTGTCCGTACAATGCGTTCAGGCGAGTCAGTGTCCCTGTACAGCGACATTATGGAGATTCGATGGGGCGAAA
Organism: Dermacentor silvarum; assembly: GCF_013339745.2. NCBI lineage: Eukaryota > Metazoa > Arthropoda > Arachnida > Ixodida > Ixodidae > Dermacentor > Dermacentor silvarum. Next base: position 25,789,405 of record NC_051159.1, read on the forward strand.
TGCGAAAACACCCGCGCACTTTGCCATTGTGTAAAATATGAACATTGACACATGAAGTTTGGCAGATAAAAGGAATGCTTGCTTTTCCCATACTGTGAATTACAATTCCTTGCATTGTCGTGTTTTCTCTCCGTGATTATCACACGCGTGCTAGATATAGTGCTACACAGACAAATTTGATTGCTAATTATACTGCTGTCACTCTTTGTCCGTACAATGCGTTCAGGCCAGTTAGTGTCCCTGTGCAGCGACAATATGGAGATTCGATGGGGCGAAACGCGAAAACACACGTAACCTTTGCCATGGTGTCAAATTAAACATTGATACATGAAATTTGGCAGATAAAAAGAATGTTTGTTTTTTCAATACTGTGAATTACTATTTCTCGCATTGTCGTGTTTTCTCTCCGTGATCATGACACGCGTGCTAGATACAGTGCTACACAGACAAATTTGATTGCTATTTATACTGCAGTCACCCTTGGTTTAGAATGCGTTCAGGCCAGTTAGTGTACCTGTAGAGGGACATTATGGAGATTCGATGGGGCGAAATGCGAAAACACACGTAAGCTTTGCCATTGTGTCAAATTAACTATTGATACAAGAAATTTGGCAGATAAAAGGAATGCTTGCTTTTTCCTCACTGTGAATTACAATTCCTTGCATTGTCGTGTTTTCTCTCCGCGATCATGACATGCGTGCTAGATATAGTGCTACAAAGACAAATTTGATTGCAAATTATACTGCACTCACCCTTGGTCTGGAGAATGCGTTCTTGCCAGTTAGTGTACCCGTACAGCGACATTACGGAGATTCGATGGGGCGAAATGCGAAAACACCCGCGCACTTTGCCATTGTGTAAAATATGAACATTGACACATGAAGTTTGGCAGATAAAAGGAATGCTTGCTTTTTCCTCACTGTGAATTACAATTCCTTGCATTGTCGTGGTTTCTCTCCGCGATTATGACACGCGTGCTGATTATCACACTCTGCTACGGGACTACAAAAGGCATTCAACCTCTTCTAGAGACCACTAGACATGGTCGCACAACGGCATTGACGGTCGCTAACCCGTTTACTCTCGTTACTGCATCGACTTGCTGATTTCTACGATGAACGTGTGCATCGGATCCGCTCTGCTGGCCGAACCTGTGCAGCTGCTCGAGATTGCCACCTTCGATGTGCCAGGCCGATTTAGACGAGCGCCTTAGGATGACTGACCGCGTCACTCGTCGAAGACAGCGCCACTTGCTATGGGACTACAAAAGGCATTCCACCACTTCTAGTGACCACTAGACACGGTCGCACCACAGCAATGACCGTTGCTTGCCCGTTCGATCTCATTACTAATTTGCATTGTCTTGCTGATGTCCACGAAGAGCGTGTGCACCGGATCCGCTCTGCTGGCCCAACTTGCGCAGCTGCTCCGGATGGCAAACTTCGACGTGCCAGACCGATTCAGAGGAGCGCCTTAGGATGACTGACCGCGTCACTCGTCGAAGACAGCGCCACTTGCTATGGGACTACAAAAGGCATTCCACCACTTCTAGAGACCACTAGACACGGTCGCACCACAGCAATGACCGTCGCTTGCCCGTTCGATCTCATTACTAATTTGCATTGTCTTGCTGATGTCCACGAAGAGCGTGTGCACCGGATCCGCTCTGCTGGCCCAACTTGCGCAGCTGCTCCGGATGGCCACCTTCGACGTGCCAGACCGATTCAGAGGAGCGCCTTAGGATGACTGACCGCGTCACTCGTCGAAGACAGCGCCACTTGCTACGGGACTACAAAAGGCATTCCACCACTTCTCGAGACCACTAGACACGGTCGCACCACAGCAATGACAATCGCTAGCCCGTTCATCCTCGTTACTGATTTGCATCGGCTTGCTGATGCGCACGAAGAACGTGTGCACCGGATCCCTTGCGCTGGCCGAACCTGTGCAGCTGCTCGAGATTGCCACCTTAGACGTGCCGGACCTATTCCGAGGAGCGCCTTGGGAAGACTGACCGCGTCACTCGTCGACGACAGCGCCACTCTGCTACGGGACTACAAAAAGGCGTTCCACCATTTCTAGAGATGACTAGACACGGTCGCACCAAAGCAATGACGGTCGCTTACCCATTTACGCTTGTAGAAATTTGCATCGGTCTGCTGATTTCCACGAAGAACGTGTGCACCGCATTCGCTGTGCTGACCGACTCTGCGCAGCTGCTCGAGATGGCCACCTTCGATGTGCTGAACCGATTCAGTGGAGTGCCTTGGGATGACTGACCGCATCACTCGACGACGACAGCGCTTCCCTGCTACGGGACTACAAAAGGCATTCCACCAATTCTCGAGAACACTAGACACGGTCGCACCTGAGCAATGGCCGTCGCAAACCTGTTTACTCACGTTGTACAGATTTGCATCTGCCTGGTGATTTCCACGAAGAACGTGTGCACCGGATCTCCTGTGCTGGCCGAACCTGCGCAGCTCCTCGAGAATGAAACCTTCCAATTGCCGCACCGATTCGGCGGAGCACCTTGGGATGACTAACCGGGCCAGTCGACGACGGCAGCGCAACTCTCAAAAGAGACTAGAAAAGCGATTCCACCAATTCTCGAATACAATAGACACAATCGCACCAGAGCAACGACCGTCGCTAACCCGTTTACTGGCATTGTGCAGATTTGCATCGGCCTGCTGATTTCCACGAAAGACGTGTGCACCGGTTCCCCTGTGCTGGCCAAACCTGCGCAGCTACTCGAGATTGCCACCTTTGATGTGCCGGACCGATTCAGTAGAGTGCCTTGGGATGACACCGCGTTCCTCGACGACGACAGCGAAACTCTGCTTAGGGACCACAAAAGGCATTCCAGCTCTTCTCGAGACCACTAGGCATGGTCGCACCAGAGCAATGGCCGTCGCTAACTTGTTTACTCTTGTACAGATTTGCATCTGCCTGGTGATTTCTATGAAGAACGTGTGCACCGGATCCCCTGTGGTGGCTGAACCTACGCAGTTGCTCGAGATTGCCACCGTAGATGTGCCGGACCGATTAAGTGGAGCGCCTTGGGTTGACTGACTGCGTCACTCGACGACGAAGGCGCAACTCTCATGAGAGACTACAAAGGGAATTCCAGAAATTCTCGAGGCCACTAGACATGGTAGCACCAAAACCATTTTGGTCGCTCACCCGATTACTCTCGTTACTGATTTGCATCGGCTTGCTGGTGTCCACGATGAACGTGTGCACCAGATCCCCTGTGCTGGCCGAACCTGTGCAGCTGCTCGAGATTGCCACCTTCGACCTGCCGGACCGATTCCGAGGAACGCCTTGCGATGACTGACCCCGTCACTTGTCGACGACAGCGCCACTCTGCTACGGGACTACAAAATGCATTCCACCACTTCTAAAGACCACTAGACACGGTCGCACCAGAGCAATGTCGGTCGCTAACCCGTTTACTCTCGTTACTGATTTGCATCGGCTTGCTGATTTCCATGAAAAACGTGCGCACCGGCTCCCTTGTGCTGGCCAAAGCTGCGCAGCTGCTCGCGATTATCTCCTTCGACGTACCGGAGCGATTCAGTGGAGCGCCTCGGGATGACTGGCCGCGTGATTCGACGATGACAGCGCAACTCTACTGATTGACTAGAAAAGACATTCCACCAATTCTGGTGACCACTAGACAGGGTCGCAACAAAGTATTGGCGGTCGCTAACCCGTTTACTCTCGTTGTACAGATTTGCATCGGCCTGCTGATGTCCACGAGGAACGTGTGCACCGGATCGCATCTGCTGGCCCAACTGGCGCAGCTGCTCGAGACTGCCACCTTCGATGTGCCGAACCTATTCAGTGGGGCGCCTTAGGATGACTGACCGCATCACTCGACGACAGCGCAACTCTGCTTAGGGACCACAAAAGGCATTCCACGACTTCTCGAGACCACTAGACACCGTCGCACATCAGCAATAACGGTCGCTAAACCACTTACTCCCGTTGTACAGATTTGCATCGGCCGGCTGATGTCCACGAAGAACGTCTGCGCCAGATCCGGAACATCGAAGGCGGCAATCTCGAGTAGTTGTGCAAGTTGGGATATTCGCTTTGGTTCTAAGTATAAAGAAAAAAGAACTTTGATAAATATTTTTCGTTATTGTGAATGCCAAGCTAACGAGAAAAAAATCACAGCATATCCACGAAGTGAATGATGATGAGTGGGCGAAGCACCGGGGGATTATTCGGGTAAACCACAGCTACGGACGAGAGATAAAGAGAGTGCGCGTCGGGAACGAGAAAGAGAGCGCGCGTCGGTAATGAACGCCCTTGTGCAATGCAGCGCCCCTAGCTACGGACGAGAAAGAGAGCGCGCGTCGGAAACGAACGCCCTTGTGCACCGCAGCGCCCCTAGCTACGGACGAGAAAGAAAGAGAGCGCACGTCCGGAACGAGAGAAAGAGAACGCGCGTCGGGAACGAACGCCCTTGTGCACCGCAGCGCACCTAGCTACGGACGAGAGAGAAAAACGCCGGAAGCGTTCTCCGGAAGCCGGAAGCAGGCTTCCGGAACCGAAGCGGAACCGGAAATGAAAACGGAAGCGGAACAGGAAGTGGAAACGGAAGCTAAAGTCGGCTTCCGGTTATACTATACATATACATATATATGTACATATGCGTATACATACATAGCGGTCTCCATGCCAACCAGAGCTACGGACTTCTAGTGAACACTTCATAAAACTACATGCGGCGTCTCTTTCACGTGCGGACACACAACGCCATCTATTGAGCAATTCATAAACTAGAGGTGGCTACATACTACTACTACTACAGAGGAGGGCACGACCCACACCCTAAGGAGCTTCGCCCCTAAAAATAAGTCAAGCGTGAGAACGCGGCCGCGCTCTTAGCAGTGCATATAGCTTTGAGAATGAAAAATATGACACCATTTGTGCGATCTGGTATGCACCGCTACCGACATGGTGATAGGTTTTACGAAACAGAAAAGCAATGCTACAACAATAGAAGCAGACCGCGTAACTGCGGCTTCTCATACGTCATGCATAGAGCGAGCTATAGCTTCGGCATACCAGTTCGTGCCACTGCCCCCATTTCTCGCAAGACGGAGTGTTTAAAGGCGGTGGCATCTCTTGACAAGAAGCCTGATTTCAGAGGGAGGATTCGGACGCATGTGATTTATTTACCCCGCAGGGTTTTACGCCACGGGGTTCGCATGCCTCGCAGATACGATGTGGCACGTAGGCTATCGGGGAAAAGTGCGGCGTAACATCGCGAAAAGGTTGTGGTCGGCAATTTGAGACAGCGCATGAAAATACCCTTTACACATCTCCACCCCACCCTTTCTTTCTCTTGCGTTTGCTCAATCGCTGACGAGGCAGACCTGCCATTTCCTTTTGCGCGCAAAACCCTCATTCGTAGTTATTCATGTATCGTTCCTTTTGGAGTTTCAGTCTATCAATGTGTTTCACTGCGGATAGTACTGCATAGCCCTCTGACGTAAAGATACATGTCTGAAGATAAAGTAAATCGGATTCCGAGAAGGACGCAGTGACTGCCGCATAGGAAACGCCAGCATGTGACTTTGATGCGTCTGTGTAAAAGTCACGGCAATAGTACTTTGACTTAAGTTCTAAAAAGTGCATTTGAACGTGTGCATCTGGCGCGTGTTTTGTGACTTCAATAAACGATGTTTAAAATTTAACTAGCTGCCACTGCCACGACGGTAGCGGCTTCGGTGGAGGCATTGGGCGAGGTTCAAGTAGTGGAGCATCCATTTCTTCACTGAGCTTTCTCACACGTAGCGAGAAGGGCTGCTTCGCTGTTTGTCGGTTATTAAATAGTGTGGCTGGCACATGTGGTATCGTTTATGGTAGAATAGGTGGGATGCGTATGGTTTGAATTTGTTTTCAAAAAATACGTAAAACTGACATAAGACATCTGAAGGTGTAGTGCCCATACGTTTCCTTCTACATAAAGGCTTTGTATGGGGCTTCTCCTGAAGGCCCCGGTCACGAGGCGGATTCCTAAATGGTGAACAGGGTCCAACATATTAAAAGCACTGGGTGCAGCCGACTGATACACTATCGCGCCTATAGTGAAGTCGTTAGCCGACAAGGCCCCTGTTGAAGTTCAAAATGCATTTCCTGTCACTGCCCCATGTTGTACGCGACAGAAGCTTCCATAAGTGTATTATTTTCAGGCACTTAACCTTCAAGTATTTAATGTGCAGAATGAATGTGTGTTTCTAGTCCAATATGAGGCCGAGAAACTTGTGCTCTGCGCTTACAGGTAATGAGCTACCAGAGACCTCAATAGCAGGGTCTGGTAGTATTCCTCTCTTATTAGTGAAAAGGACGCATGTGCTTTTCTGTGGGCTCAACCTAAAACCGTTTTCATCAGCCCATTTAGCCACTTTATATAAGCCATGCTGTACATGTCGTTCGCAGACAGCAAAGTTGCAAGGTTCAAAACCAATCTGCACATAATCTACATATGCAGAGTAGAACATCCTTCATGGAATAGCCGTGCGTAGAGAATTCATTTTCACAATAAAGAGAGTACAGCTAAGCACACCGCCTTGCGGGACACCAGTTTCCCGTGTGAAAGACCTCGACAATGCCTGCCCAGTGGCGCACCGACGGGGGTGGATTCGGGGGTTGTAACCCCCCCCCCCTGAGGCTGACTTAACCCCCCCCCCCCCCTTTTGTTTAACCCCTTTTCTTTTCTCACGCATTTGAGTACGGCAACTGAGATGTAAGACGGCGCAATCATCTGCACACTGGCAAAAAGCGCATTTTTTGACAATTTCCCGTGAAGAAATCAAAATTAATGCTGTTTAGATGGTATTGGCAAATTGTCAATCCCCCCCCCCCCCCCCCCCCCCCTAGCAGAGATCCTGGGTGCGCTACTGTGCCTGGCCCACCCTTACACGAAAGGTATGTTTAGAAAGGTAGCTTTCGATAGTACTCAACATGTTGCTGCGGACACCCATAGTGGAGATGTTTCGGATAATACCAAAGCGCCATGCGGTGTCATACGCTTTCTCTAAGTCAAGAAATACTGAGGGCAAAAACTGTTTGTGTATAAAGGCACCCCTTATGGTTGCCTCAATGCGGACATGCTGGTCTGTATTCGACCTACCTTCTCGAAGGCTCATTGTTAGGGATCTAGTATCCCGTTGCTTTCTAGGACACAGATTATGCGCCGGTTAATCATCTTTTCGAAGAGCTTGCACAGTCAGCTTGTCAAAGCAATGAGTCTGTATCTACAAGGTAAGGACGGGTCTTTGCCCTGTTAAATATGGGGGTTACTATAGCTTCTTTCCAAAAAGATGGAATGTAACCAGTGGCGCACATGGCATTAAAAATAGAGAAGAGTGTATTTTGTGTTTCATGTTGTAGGTACTTAATCATTTCATACATGATACGATCAGCACCTGTTACCGAGCCAATTCAAAAATCAAGAGAAGCTTTAAGTTCAGCTAAGTTAAACGGGCAGTTATAATGTTCATTTCGGGCACATTTCCGATCGAGGGGCTGTTGCTCTGCGCGCTCTTTGAACATCAGGAATGTTTGTGTGTAATGAGATGCACTGGAGACCTACTCAAAGTGTTCGTCCAGACAATATGCCTGATCCTCTAGGCAATCTCCTTGGGTACTCACTAAGGGCAGCGTGTTTGTCTCACGACCCTTTAATTTATTCACCCTATTCCGTACTGTTGCCTCGTCTGTGTAATAATTTATAGCACAGATGTACCTCTCCCAACTCTCTCTCTTTGCGCGTCGACGCGTCCTTCTGCCTTGCGATTTAACCTGTTGGAAATTAGTAAGGTTTTCGGCAGTAAGAGAATCGCGAAGCAATCCTCAAGCTTTGTTTAGATTTTTGTGCGCTTTGCGACATTGTTCGTTCCACCAATGAATGCGGCGTTTCTTACACAGTACGTTAGTTTGTTTAATACATTTCGTAGCAGCGTCAATATTAAAACCACTTATATGTGCTACGGCGTCGTCTGCGCTAAAAGCCACAATGTCATCACGGCCTAAGTGTGTCAGCTCTCAGAACAGTTCCCAGTTAGCCGAGTCCACGTTCAATCGAGGAAATGGTGACAAGCATCCATCTCGTTTCGTTGAGTTTACCATAATTGGGAAGCGGTCGCTTCATAGGGGTTCTTGAGACCGAATCACTCCAGGTATGGCATTAGTGTGCTCGACACTATGCTTAAGTGTATGGAGGAGTATGTGTTATGTGAAATACTGTAGTACATAGGTTGTTTCTTGTTCACTAAACATTCACCTGATTAAAACAACATTTTCTTTAAAGCACCCTCATGCATCGCAGCGAGTGTCTGCCCACAGGGGCTAGGAGCGTTAACATCACCAACGACTATTATGGCG
>NC_051159.1:25797910-25868845 GCF_013339745.2 Dermacentor silvarum
CCAGTCCAACGCGATGAGCTTGATCACGTCGAGACGCACAACCTTGGTTATAAACATTCGTCTAGAGTCGTGCACCGCAGGCCAAGCAGATAAATCCCTCACTAGCGATATGCGTTGCGCACTGAAAGCGGGACATTCCAATATCAGGTGCTGAAGTGTCTCGCAGCCACCGCAAGACGTACACGATGGACTGGTCACACGTCCTTGTCTGTATAAGCGTTCGTGCACGTTAACACAACGTGCACACGTTAACACAATACACGAAACAAGCATTCATTGATATTTTTTATTGTTCTGGCCCCATGCGCCACAGCTGTTCATCATGTCGGGACCCTAGGGTCCCGACATGATGTCCCGACTGTATGTGATCGGATAGCTGCTTTACAGATGATAGCTGCTATACAGATAATTATTTATGTTATTACTTTTTTTTCTTAATGCTACCGCTACAATCAAGGCCACCAACAAGTTTATGCTTTATGCGAAATTGACACTAAAAATTATTCTGGGGTTTTACGTGCCAAAACCACGATATGATTATGAGGCACGCCGTAGTGGGGGACTCCGGAAATTTGGACCACCTGGGTTCTTTAACGTGCACCTAAATCTAAGTACAATGGTGTTTTCGCATTTCGCTCCCATCGAAATGCGGCCGCCGTGGCCGGGATTCGATCCCGCGACCTTGTGCTCAGCAGCCCAACACCATAGCCACTGAGCAACCACGGCGGGTGAAATTGACACTTTGTCTGTTTACATCGGGCTGAGTGGATGCTGCCGGGACAGCCAAGAGATTTCGCGATAAACGGTGTCTTAAATCTATTATGTGAAAAACAACATAAAAAGAACAAAACTCTATAAGTAAAGCAAATACTCAACAGCTGATGCTTTTTCTCGCATCACAACAGCTCTTAATGACCGAGAAAGACACGCATCAGAAAGATACGAACAATGACAATGGAGGCTTCTGCCAATAACGCATTCTAACATTGCGCACAAACTCCGCCCCAGCAGCGATAGTGAAATGTGAAAATGTAGCACTCGCATTTCATTTCCTTTTTTTTCTTGCTACAGCCAGCAAACTTGGCCAAGCTTGATTTTTGTGAGCATCGCGTTAGCTTAGCGCTCACTTTCACCATGAAGGTGAGTCCTCAAGCTACGTGACACATGACACTTCGTGGTGAGCGAGAAGTATCTGGTCTACAAAAGGATTGATTTTAATACATTTTAGTGATTATATGTTGTTGTGCTTTTCTTATATATCTACTGTGGCTGACCTTGCTTACTTCTATCACTTTTTGCTACCTTCGTTATCGATTTTGGAGCATGTTTGTATTTATTGTGTTTCTGTATCGCTCACTTCTTTTATGCCTTACCGTCGTTTGTAATTTCGTTTTGTATGTGTATTTGGTTTTATTACATAATTTGTATTCCATAAAGTTTGCCTTATTTTCCTGCATCCTCCACACTCCCCTATTCCAATTTAAGACCTCTTCGGGGACATCTAGGAGTATTGTGAAATATTCGAAACCTCAATGAGCCAAAAATTGCACAGGCGAAGCTTTTCAAAGAAATAATAAATGGATTATAAATGCATGTTGAATTAGCATTAATTTCATATTCGTAATAATGCAAGAGTTATAAAGCAACTGAAGAAAGAAGATTGGCGCAAGTGGGATCCGACACCATATTATGCACACAACGCCTGGCTGTGCACCAATGAGAGAGACAGAAACAAATAAAAGGCTGGGAGGTTAACCTGAAAAACCAGAATGGACCATAGTGGTTGTGTGAGCTAGTATTATTGGTCGCCACGGAATAAATGTTCGAAGGCGCTCTTAAGCAGGACTTAAGATGTCACTGTAGACTAGGGACCAGCCAGTATTAGATGCTATCTAGGTGCAACTGAACGAGTGGAAACCTTAACTATGGTTCGTATCAGACTTACCCAATATCAACCTTATATATTTCACAGATTTTATGTCGTGTGGCAACGTTTGAGTATTCCTTGACCGTTCCTCTGCTGCCAAGGTGGCTTGCTACTGTCACCAGCAATTTTGTGGGTGTTCCGCATTCGGCGCCATGGTCGTGAGTGGCGCTGGCAGTGCGCAGGACTCGGTTCAATATGTATGTGCATAGGTGCCCGAGAAAGTCAACGGCGGAAAACCATGTCATCGTTGCTCAATTGGTAGACCAGCGCGAACATAAGGCGGGTCGTGGGTACCGCTCCTAGAGGTGCTAATCTGCTTTTAATTGCGAAGCATTTCTTGGCAAAGGTTTGCCACTTTGACACTATCTATCTATCTATCTATCTATCTATCTATCTATCTATCTATCTATCGAGCCGCCTACGTCTCGGTGCTCTCATGGTCGTTTCGTTACTTTATATTTACCAAAATTGGCATAGTATGACAACGCTGTATGAAGAACATAAATGATAGCTCATCACATGAATGTCATGACATGTGTGCCATGTACATCATGAAACAGCTGCCTACGTCTGGTGCTCTCATGGCCGTTCGTTAACTTGGTAGGTACCAAAGTTGGCACAGTATGACAACTGTTCATGACGAACAAAAATGAAAGGTCATGACATGAACATCATATGTGTGTTATGTAGTTCATGAAACAGCCGCCTAAAATGAGGATGACCCCTGAAAAACATTAACACTCAAAAACCACTGAAATGGGTTCTGACGTGGGTACTAAGTGAAGGAAACACCAAAGGATGGTGGCAGAAATCATAGTCATGAGCATGAGTCAGCAGAAAAGATAATGACTCAGCAAATAAAATTAACGCTCAAAAACCACTGGAATGGGTTCGGAAGTGGGTACTAAGTGAAAAACATTGAAGGATGTGGTAAAGCCGTAGTCATGACCATGACTATGCAAAAATGACAATGAGTCCGGGAAAAAAATTAACACTCAAAAACCACTTAAATGGTTTGGACGTGGGCACTAAGTAATGAAAAGGGTAAGGTTGATGGTCGAAGTCATGGTCATGAACACGGCTACGGCTTTGGCCTAAGGTCTCTTAGCCCTAGCTAAATTAGAGGTTGGAGGGCGCAACATTTTAGACGAGAGACAGAGATGAAGAACACACACGACAGGAACAGATGAGGAAACACACCCCTAGCTAAAGGGACTGCTGAGAACTCATGACATGCGCTTCTTGTAGGTCATGAAACTGCCGCTTACGTCTTCGTCGTCTTGGTGCTCTCGTGGTCGTTTCTTTAACTAGGAAGACTCCCCGCACTTCGCATAATATCGATTCCCACAGGGCGTGGGATGTGCCGGCTTTTTCTCCACTTTGCTTCTCCATTTCGATTTCTATCTCTATCGCAAATGTCACACATATCCATATTTACTTTGACCACTTCCGTAAAATATTCGTTTTGCGTTCCTTAGCTTTACTGTCGGTTGGTTTATAGGTTAGGTTAGGACATGTCGGGCTGGTACTAACGTGTTTGCGTCGGAATTGACTAACCGAAATACTATATTTTTTTCTAGATACCTGACCTTAAGAGAGAGGAATTTTTTGCGGCATCTCTGGCCGTTATGAAAGAGAAAGTACTAAACGACTTCTTTAAGCTCAGGCGGCATGGTCATGGACCAGACTTCGGGTAAGTGCTGCGACATTTTGTCAGAGTGCTGGTGAGCTGAATATCAGACATAAAGCTCGTGCATAAAGACCGAATGCTTGAACGTTTTCAACCACGGTTTCCGTTCTTATCTCAGCGGAAATTTATAGACGCTTTGCATAGTTTGCTAGCAACGATATGACGCTGCCATGCCATTTCGAGCCTGAAATCAAAGGGCATAACGCCAACGCCGTTTTCACTGCTTTATTAGCTATTAGAAACACAAGCCAGTGATTCTTATCTCACTACTTGCTACACGTGCTCGCCTTTATTCCAGTCTAAATGATGTAGACGTCATTGTGCAGAGACAAAGAGAGCTCCACATGACAGCTTTCTGAAAACCTTGTTACTTTGTGAAATCCTAACTGAGGGCTCATGCTCCGACAGAATTCGCTCTGCTGTTCATTAATCAACTGATGTTTAAATATGAGTAGGATACTGAAAGTCATCATCATCATCAACCTATATTTATGTACAAGGCAGAACGAAGGCCTGGCCCTGCGATCTCCAATTACCGCTGTCTTGCGCTAGCTGATTCCAACTTGCGCCTGCAAATTTCCTAACTTCATCACCCCACCTAGTTTTCTGCCGTCCTCGAGTGCACTTCCCTTCTCTTGGTATCTATTCTGTAAATCTAAGGCTCTTCCGGTTATCCATCCTACGCATTACATGGCCTACCCAGCTCCATATTTTCTGCTTAACGTCATGGAATATCGGCTATTCTTCGTTTGCTCTCTGATCCACGCCGCTCTCTTCCGGTCTCTTAATGTTAGGCCTAACATTTCCGTTCCATCGCTCTTTGTGCGGTACTTGTCCTCAAGCTTCCTTGTTAACCTCCAAGTATCTGCCCCAATGTTAGCACCGGTAGAATAGAATGATTGTACACTTATCTTTTCAACGACAGTGGTAAGCTCCAAGTCAGGATTTGGTAATATCTGCCGTATGCACTCCAACCCAATTTTATTCTTCTGGAAATGTATTTCTCATGATACGGGTCCCCTGTGGGTAACTGACCTAAATAAAGTACTCCTTACAGACTCTAGAGACTGACTGGCGATTCTGAATTCTTGTTCCCTTGCCAGGATATTGAACATTATCTTTGTCTTCAAGGAAGGAAAGAAAGAGTGGAGAAGGAAAGGCAGGGAGGTTAACCATTCAGCACAACCGGTTTGCTACCCTACACATGGGAGCGGGATGAGGTGGAAAGAAAGATGGGGAGGAGAGAGAGAGAGAGCACATAACACAGCACACACATCGTCAGTCACAGTCCGTCACTCTTGCGTGGTACGTGACATCACGGTCATAGCCGCTTGTCCAAATATTCAACCACACTCTTACACTTTCTCGTTTAAGGTCCTCAATCATTTGTTGTAATTCCTCCCATTGTTGCTGAATAGGACAATGTCATCTGCAAACCGAAGGTTGCTGAGATATTTGCCGCTTATCCTAACTCCTACGCCTTCGCAGTCTAAGAGCTTTAATACTTCTTCTAAGCATGCAGTGAATAGCATTGGAGAGATTGTCCCCTTGTTAGACCCCTTTCTCGATAGATAACTTTCTAAATTTTTTGTGGAGAACCATGGTGCCTGTGGAATCCTTGTAGATATTTGCCAAGATATTCACGTATGCCTCCTGTACTCCTTGGCAACGCAATGCCTCTATGACTGCTGGTATCTTTAATGGATCAGATGCTTTTTCATAATATAAAGCCATATAGAGAGGTTGGTTGTACTCCGCAGATTTCTTGATTACCTGATTGATGACATGGATATGATCCATCGTAGAACATTCCTTCCTGAAGCTAGCCTGCTCTCTTCGTTGGCTGAAGTCAAGTGTTGCCCTGATTTTATTGGAAGTATCTAGGTGAATATTTTATACAATACTGAAAGCAATCTAATGGGTCTATATTTCTCCAATTCTATAACATCTACCTTCTTGGATTAGTATATTGTTGGCGTTCTCCAGCTCTCTGGTACATTTGACGTCGTGAGGCATTGTATATAAAGGGCTGCAAGCTTTTCAATCATAATACCTCCTCCATCTTTCATTAAATCGACTGTTATTCCATCTTCTCCAGAAGCTTTTCCTCTGGTCATGCCTTGCAAGGCCCTTCTAACTCATCGCTAGTTATAGAAGGAGCCCCTGTACCTTGTTCAACACTACTTGGAATGAAAGTAGCTTAATTGGCTGCTCTGGTAACTGTACAGGTCAGTATAGAATTCTTCCGCTGCTTTTAGTATGTCAGCAATTGCTGATGATATACCGTACTTATTTTTCATTGCATACTTCTTGCCTGCTCCTATGCCAAGCTTTATCCTCAATGATTTCATGCTGCGTCCATATTTTATTGGTTACTCAATCACTTCCACGTTATATTTCGAATATCCCTTACTTTCTTCTTGTTGATCAGTTGTGACAGTTTCACAGTCGAGCGAATCCTATCTCGTCTGTCCAGTTTTACACTTTCATGCTTCTACGTTTCTTTATTAGGTCCTTTGATATTTGGGAGTGTACCTACTGGTTGCCTTACCTTCCGCTGCAATTGCTGCTTCTGAGATCAGCCTAGTTACTGTTTCATTCGATTACCTCTATGTTGTCTTCATCTTCCTGTTCTAAAGTTGCATATTTGTTTGCGAGCACCAGCCTGAATTGGTCTGCTTTTACACTTACTGCGTCTAGGTTGACCGTTTCTTTTTGAATAGTCTTTCTCTTTCTCTCTTCAAATTAAGAGAAATCCTGGACCTCACTAGCCTGTGGTCACTGGATTTTACCCTACCTAACACTTCTACATCCTGCACTATGCGGTACCGGCAGAGAGAATGATGATGATGATGATTGTTGGAGTTTTTTGGCGCAAGGGCAGATGTGGCCAAAGAGCGCCAAGGCGATGATAATGACTTGTCAGTGGTACATGAATGGTGAATTAGAAGGTGTGGATAAAACAGATGTGGCATGGCTGTAAAGAGGCCTAAAATAGTCGCTGTAAAATGCGTAAAATCTATAGGTACTAAGAATATGGCAATGACTAATGAAGTGTGCTATGGATACGAGGGATGCATTGTGAAAGATTGTTGATATACTAAATATGTCAGAGGCTAAAAGTTTCAAAAACACTAATGTCTTAACAGAGCCCTTGAGATGTAAGGGCCTGGAGGCATGTGCTATACTGAGCTATTATCACAGTGGCATCCTCTTGAGAAAGGATGCGCTACGTATTTCTTGGGCTGATAACATGCAAGACAACATCATTCAAAAAAGCGAGGACTGCTTTGGTAATGAAAAGCGGTTCTTTGCCAAGAAACATAGCGGGATGAAGAGATAGATAGAACAGCGGTATGCCAGAGGAAAATGTTTCTTCCTCTCTCTCTCGGCTTCCCTACCCTCCAGGAGGACGTGAAGAACGGTGAGCCTCTCGCCACATCTACCACAGGTTGGAGGATCATTACCATTCAATAGAAAATGTGGGTACCATATGTGTGTCCTATTCTGAGGCGACAGAATAGGACATCAGTTCGCCGTGTTTTTGATGCAGAGGCCAGAAACCTAACTGTGGCTTAATCAAGTGAAGCTTATTATTTGTTTGCGCATCCCACAAGCGTTGCCAGTGGCTTCGCAGTTTCTTCCACAAGAAAGGTTTCAAATCTGTTACAGGGACAGCAGCGGTAGGATTAATAGCGTGCGATGTTATTGATGTGGCCATTTGGTCAGCAAGAACATTACCCTCGATGTCGCTATGCCCAGGCTTCCAGCATATTATGATTTCTAGTTTAGACGCATAAACAGAGCAGACCAGTGAGTGGAGGTTGATAATTACAGGGTGTTTATGTTTTTGCGGCATCATTAACGCTTTAACAACGCTTAAAGAGTCGGTAAATATTACAGCCTTTTGGAGTTTCAGTCTATCAATGTGTTTCACTGCGGATAGTACTGCATAGCCCTCTGCCGTAAAGATACATGTCTGAGGATAAAGTAAATCGGATTCCGAGAAGGACGCAGTGACTGCCGCATAGGAAACGCCAGCATGTGACTTTGATGCGTCTGTGTAAAAGTCAGGGCAATAGTACTTTGACTTAAGTTCTAAAAAGTGCATTTGAACGTGTGCATCTGGCGCGTGTTTTGTGACTTCAATAAACGGTGTTTCAAATTTAAGCTAGCTGCCACTGCCACGGCGGTAGCAGCTTCGCTGGAGGTATTAGGCGAAGTTCAAGTAGTGGAGCATCCATTTCTTCACTGAGCTTTCTCACACGTAGCGAGAAGGGCTGCTTCGCTGTTTGTCGGTTATTAAATAGTGTGGCTGGCACATGTGGTATCGTTTATGGTAGAATAGGTGGGATGCGTATGGTTTGAATTTGTTTTCAAAAAATATGTAAAACTGGCATAAGACCTCTGAAGGTGTAGTGACCACACGTTTCCTTCTACATAAAGGCTTTGTATGGGGCTTCTCCTGAAGGCCCCGGTCGCGAGGCGGATTCCTAAATGGTGAACAGGGTCCAACATATTAAAAGCACTGGGTGCAGCAGACTGATACACTATCGCGCCTATAGTCAAGTCGTTAGCCGACAAGGCACCTGTAGAAGTTCAAAATGCATTTTCTGTCACTGCCCCATGTTGTACGTGACAGAAGCTTCCATAAGTTTATTATTTTCAGGCACTTAAACCTTCAAGTATTTGATGTGCGGAATGAATGTGAGTTTCTAGTCCAATATGAGGCCGAGAAACTTGTGCTCTGCGCTTACAGGTAATGAGGTACCAGACCCTGCTATTGAAGTCTCTGGTACTATTCCTCTCTTATTAGTGAAAAGGACGCATGTGCTTTTCTGTGGGCTCAACCTAAAACCGTTTTCATCAGCCCATTTAGCCACTTTATATAAGCCATGCTGGACATGGCGTTCGCAGACCGCAAAGTTGCAAGGTTCAAACCAATCTGCACATCATCTATACATATGCAGAGTAGAACATCCTTCATGGAATAGCCGTGCGTAGAGAATTCATTTTCACAATAAACAGTGTACAGCTAAGCACACCGCCTTGCGGGACACCAGTTTCCTGTGTGAAAGACCTCGACAATGCCTGGCCCACCCTTATACGAAAGGTATGGTTAGAAAGGTAGCTTTCGATAGTACTCAACATGTTGCCGCGGACACCCATAGTGGAGATGTTTCGGATAATACCAAAGCGCCATGCGGTGTCATACGCTTTCTCTAAGTCAAGAAATACTGAGGGCAAAAACTGTTTGTGTATAAAGGCACCCCTTATGGTTGCCTCGATGCGGACAAGGTGGTCTGTAGTCGACCTACCTTCTCGGAAGCCACATTGGTAAGGATCTAGTATTCCGTTGCTTTTAGGACACAGATTAGGCGCCGGTTAATCATCTTTTCGAAGAGCTTGCACAGACAGTTTGTCAAAGCAATGGGTCTGTAGCTACTAGGTAAGGACGGGTCTTTGCCCTGTTAAATATGGGGGTTACTATAGCTTCTTTCCAAGAAGATGGAATGTAACCAGTGGCGCACATGGCATTAAAAATAGAGAAGAGTGTATTTTGTGTTTCAGGTTGTAGGTACTTAATCATTTCATACATGATACGATCAGCACCTGGTACCGAGCCATTGCAAAAAGCAAGAGAAGCTTTAAGTTCAGCTAAGCTAAACGGGCAGTTATAATGTTCATTTCGGGCACATTTCCGATCGAGGGGCTGTTGCTCTGCAAGCTCTTTGAACATTAGGAATGTTTGTGTGTAATGAGATGCACTAGAGACCTAGTCAAAGTGTTCGTCCAGACAATCTGCCTGATCCTCTAGGCAATCTCCTTGGGTACTCACTAAGGGCAGCGTGTTTGTCTCACGACCCTTTAATTTATTCACCCTATTCCATACTGTTGCCTCGTCTGTGTAATAATTTATAGCACAGATGTACCTCTCCCAACTCTCTCTCTTTGCGCGTCGACGTGTCCTTCTGCCTTGCGATTTAACCTGTTGGAAATTAGTAAGGTTTTCGGCAGTAGGAGAATCGCGAAGCAATCCTCAAGCTTTGTTTAGATTTTTGCGCGCTTTGCGACATTGTTCGTTCCACCAAGGAATGCGGCGCTTCTTACACAGTACGTTAGTTTGTTTAATACATTTCGTAGCAGCGTCAATATTAAAACCACTTAGATGTGCTACGGCGTCGTCTACGCTAAAAGCCACAATGTCATCACGGCCTAAGTGTGTCAGCTCTCAGAACAGTTCCCAGTTAGCCGAGTCCACGTTCAATCGAGGAAATGGTGACAAGCATGCATCTCGTTTCGTTGAGTTTACCATAATTGGGAAGCGGTCGCTTCCATAGGGGTTCTTGAGACCGAATCACTCCAGGTATGGCATTAGTGTGCTCGACACTATGCTTAAGTGTATGGAGGAGTATGTGTTATGTGAAATACTGTAGTACGTAGGTTCTTTCTTGTTCACTAAACATTCACCTGATGAAAACAGAACATTTTCTTTAAAGCACCCTCGTGCATCGCAGCGAGTGTCTCCCCACAAGGGGCTAGGAGCGTTAACATCACCAACGACTATGTACGGCTGAGGAAGTTCATTGATGAAGCTCTGAAACTGTGTTCTGGAGAGCTGATAGAAAGTGGGGATGTAGATGGAGCTAATTTTGACTAGCTTCCCACTGCTCGGACAGCAACTGCCTCGTGGGACGTTCGGAGGCTTAATTGCTGACATACAACGCCCTAATCGACCATTACGGCCACACACCCCGACGAGGCGAAAGCGTCGTCGCGCTCTTTGCGGAATGTGGCATATTGGCTTAGAAAGTTCGTCTGTGTTAATTTTAGGTGTTTTTGTACACACATCACCTTTGAATTGAATTGGCGGAGGAGTTCTTTACCATCATCAAGATTGCGGAGAAGTCCTCTCACGTTCCATTGTAATACTTATAGGTATCCATAATGGAAAAGAAGTTAGTGATGTGTGTCAAGAAAGATAGAAGTTTGTTCACAAGACCTTTCAGGCCCCGTGATGCGAGGTTTTTCTTTCTTCCCGGTGCGCTCGAGGGAGCTGCGCAGCTCTTTGGGCTCTGAAACTCCGGTGTTGTGCTTGTATCCTTCACCTCGTCTGAGGTGGTGGATAGTATCCGCTCAACGGGGACGTTCGCAGGGGTTTCGGGTCTATGCACCCTCCTTGGCAGGGGAAGGGTGGATAGGAGGAGTCTTTCCACCCTCCTTGGCAGGGGGAGGAACAGTGCTCACTGCTCAAGCCGGGGGGGGGGGGGGGGAGGGGCTGATGGCGTGACCGCCGTCGCACTCCGGGGCGGCCGCCGAATGATGTGGTGCTGCCCCCCAGGCGCGCCACATCGGTGTAGGAACGACTGGACTGATTGTGGAGAGAGGAAACGCTTACGTGCCTCTGGGAAAGATAGGTTTAGTTTGACTTTCAGTTGTATGATTTGTTTCTCTTTTTTTCCACGAGGGGCACGATCGCGAGTAGGCGAGGTGATCTCCCTCACAGTTGGTACAACGGGTTCCTAAATTGCAGATGTCTGAAGCGTGTTCATTTGAAGTGCACTTTCCACAAGTAGCGCGCCCTCAGCAGTTTTGCGATCTATGCCCAATGCACACTTGAAGCATCGACGCGGATATGGAATGTACGGTCTGACACGAAGCTTGCAGTAGCAGGTTTCGATGGATTCTGGTAAGTTGCTAGTTCCGAAAGTAATGATATTATGCGTGGTAGGTATTTTCTTGTGATCTCGCCTTAGTGTTACCCTCTGCACCTTGACTACGTTCTGGTCTTGCCATCCTTCAACTAGTGCACTTTCACTCAGTTCAAGGAGGTCATTTTCCGAGACGACACCGCGCACTGTGTTCATCGACCTGTGGGGGCCCACAGGCAAGAGGATGTCTCCAAACGCCAAAAGTTTCGAAAGTTTGCCGTACTGCAGTTTGTCGCGAACTTTGAGAAGATCACCGCTTCCCATCTTCGTTACTTTATAACCTCGGCTGATTGCTTCCGTGAGACATATGGCTACAAGAAATGGCGAGATCATTAGGACTGTCCTAGCGTCATGCTGGCTGTGTACAACGTGGTACTTCGGAAAAGACTGTTGCGGTTTCATGAAAAAGTTTAGTTTCGTCGGTGCGCCCCCTTTCAGGGAGCGATCAAGTAGTGGGAGAAAAGCGTTTGCCATGTAAAAATGAAAAATGCAGCGGCGATGGTAGCCACCCACCACCGAGCCCAACAAGGGGACGCTACACGGTTAGAATACTTGTAGACGCCAGCCATGCGTCGCCGCTATCATCATCATCATCATCATCATCATCATCATCATCATCATCATCATCATCGTCCTATATTTTATGTCCACTGCAGGACGAAGGCCTCTCCCTGCGATCTCCAATTATCCCTGTCTTGCGCTAGCGTATTCCAACTTGGGCCTGCAAATTTCCTATCATCACCTCATCTAGTTTTCTGCCGACCTCGACTGCGCTTCCCTTCTCTTGGTATCCATTCTGTAACCTTAATGGTCCATCGGTTATCCATCCTACGCATTGCATGGCCTGCCCAGTTTCATTTCTTCCGCTTAATGGCAACGAGAATATTGGCTATCCCCGTTTGTTCTCTGATCCACACCGCTATCTTCCTCTCTCTTAACGTTAGTCTTAAGATTTTTTGTTCCATTGCTCTTTGTGTGGTCCTTAACTGGTTCTCGAGCTTTGTTAACCTCCAAGTTTCTGCCCTATATGTTAGCACCGGTAGAATGCAATGATTGTACACTTTTTTTTTTCAACTACAGTGGCAAGCTCCCAATCAGTCAGTCAGGATTTGACAATGCCTGCCGTATGCTCTCCAACCCACTTTTATTCTTCTGTGAATTACTTTCTCGTGATCAGGGTCCCCTGTGAGTAATTGACATAGATAAATGTACTCCTTTAGAGACTCTAGAGGCTGACTGGCGATCCTGAATTCTTGTTTCCTTGCCAGGCTATTGAACATTATCTTTGTCTTCCGCATATTCATCTTCAACCCAATTCTTACACTTTCTCGATTAAGGTCCTCAATCATTTGCTGTAATTCGTCTCCATTTTTGCTGAATAGGACAATGTCATCTGCAAACCGAAGGTTGCTGAGATATTCGCCGTTGATCCTCACTCCTAAGCCTTCCCAGTCTAAGAGCTTGAATACTTGCAAGCACGCAGTGAAAAGCATTGGAGAGATTGTGTCTCCTTGCCTGACCCCTGTATCATTTAGCGACTACCCTTGTCGTGCCGAAAATTTGACGTAGGGCAAAGTGGAAGGTGCGTCAACACACGCCTCCGAGAACATCAACGGTTCCTGAAAAACGCAGCTCTGTCCCACTTGGCTGTACATTTGCAGATAATGCGGATTAACCTCAACTATTTAGCGAGCATGGACATCCAAAAGGAGAAGATAACAATCCCACTTGCAGATAGCGGAAGCATATTATATTACAAAATTACAAATAGCCCAGAAAACCCAACCGTCAATATCCCTCACAGATCAGGAGTTCTTGTGTCTATGTAGCGCACAGTGGCGTAGCCAGAAATTTTTTTCGGGGGAGAGGGGGGGGGGCTCAAGTTGCAAAGCGGCCTCCTCCTTATAAAAGTTGTCGAGACATCAATTACATCAAGCATAACAGCATTGTCATTGCCAATGCTGTTGTATATTAGATGCTGCAAACAAATTATTTAACGCTACGCACTGTCAAGACAAGTACATTATGTCTGTTTTCATAAAAGAATATCTGCGTATGTCCCAAAAATTGTGGCAGAAGTAGCTGTTATCAATGCTTCCGCGTTTGTTTTTGTCTGTCTAATAAGTAAAAAAATATCACTCGAACTTTAGAACTATATCAGTTCGAGACCAGCAAAGCAGTGCATGCAGCTGATACGAAAAACGTAAAGGCCATAAAATAAACAAGTTGAGGTCAAATATTTTGATGAATCTTATTCGTTCAATAACCTTGTTTAATTTTGGGTACATATGCAACGGCCAGGGAAAAACTTCAATGAAGCTGTCCTTTGTTGCAATGGATTGCGCAGAAGCAGATGTTACCGGTCGTATATTATAATTGCACCGAAATTATAGTCGCAACAGCGAGTACATATAAAAAGTAGAAGTTCCGCAAAATATACATTAGAAATGCGAAGATAGAATGGAATATACAAATACGAAGATAAACAGCAAGAAAGCGCCGCGTGAAACCAAGTTCACTGCTTGTATACACAGAACATCGCAAAAAGATATTTAAATATACGTATAAGTCTTCAATAAATCTGCGTATCTAAGGAAACGTCACTGTATATGATACGTCAAACAAGACAAATAAACATGTTGCGCAGTCACAGATAGTAAACTGCACGCATACGAGTATAAAGACAGAGGATCCAGGCAAGAACAAAACTATGATCTCAGAAATCGTCATATGCATTTGGGCCACGCTGCGGTCGCGACAGCACCATGTGGCTAGAATAATAGAAAAAGAATGCAGAAATCAATACCAAAATGTGTATTTCAACTGCCTGCACAGCGGAAACAATTATTCCGCACCCCAAATTAAAGAAGGGTATTGCTTCGTTTCAAAAAAGTAGTAAAAATATGTAGCTAAAAAGGAAACAAAAGGACAAACGAAAGCCACAGATGACGCGGCAAGTTCATTTACCCAACATCCGACTGCGTTTTTCGGAAACGCCGCGTGGATCGGGCTTTCAATGAGCAAGGTCGGTCAAAATTGGTTATTGATCTGCCTGTAATTTTTCTACTCGCAGGATAATTTTGATCATCATGCTAACTGTTACACTACACGGTGAAAATTTATGTGGTTTTAAAAGCTAATGAACAGTCGTACGTTTTCATAATTACCATCTTATATAGGAACGTGAAGGAACAGATATTTTTACATGCATTGATTTTTGATGCTTCACTATCTAAACGATAAACTTCACTCGGCGGGGAAGTTTAGCGAAGCGTTCAATACCTTCGGAACGTTGATGGCGACGTCTCTGTGGGCGTTAGAAGCGCCAGCATAACCATGCATTGTAGAGCGCAAGTGGTTTTTTTAGTAATCTCATGTTTGAAAATCTCTCTGCGCTGGGAGTGGCACTGGAAGGGTGACTAGAATCTGCAGCAGTTTGAACACATGTACATATAACCTGCAGTCTCAATGAAAGAGGGCATCTATTCATGTGCTAAAGCCTAGAAACACTTCTTCGATATCGTTTCCTCAGCACCACGCTCGACGAGATAGACAGCCGTGCTCTTACGGTAGCCAGAATTCTTGGTCCCTGGTCCCAGCCGACATCGGAATGAACTGCTTTAAAAGCGCTAGTACGCTTTTTAAGAGAAACTGAACTTAGTGAAAAACTATAGAATGTGCGGACTGATACGTTTCTTTTTCTTTTCTTTATGGACAAAGAAACGAGAGGTTTCCCATGTGTTCATTTATGCCGTGCGTGATTGTCCTAAATTTGTGGATAAAATATGCCTCTTTGTTTCAGTTCACGAGAAGACCGGAAGCCTGACTGGAGAAGAGTGACACGTACTTTGTCAAATGAATGCTCAAGCAGACTGATATGTTGTGAAAATGGGAGATGTGGTAATGCGCGGGTGTGAGCTTTGTGGTCTTTCTGTATCCCTTGAAAAAGGTCGGTCCACCGACCGAAACAGTTGGGTAAATAAACCTAAGATAACCGCGAAGTTGTGCTTCTGATTTTTGTAAATACAGTTGGCCCAGTGAAAAATCCAGTTACTACTTTATGTATATACATATATATATATATATATTATGCCTACATTATGCGGCACTGACATAAGCATGCACTTACCAATTTTAAGCCTCAATGGTCCGCTTGAAGCACAAGTCATGCCAACGCTCCTGCTTCCGCCAGTGCAGCGATTCGCGGTGCCCGCAGTCCACAGCCAATGCTCGCACCACGAAGCCACCGTCGCGAGAAAATGGCGGATCCGTAGAACGGCTCTGAATTCTAGTCTATATTTAGCACGCGAATACTTATTTGGATGTAATTAGCTACGATGCTTGAAATGACTAGTGCAAGAAAAAGTTATCAGGGACAAGCAATCAGATTTAAAGCGAGATAACTAACTCTCATTAAAGAGGGTTCACGAATGGCCACTCGACATCTTTAGAGCCTGGTTGCAAAGAAGCTTTCCAAGAATGCATGGCTGCCGTATGACACGCTTTCACAAAATGCTAAATGAACAGTCGCCGAAAAAAATCAACAGGGGGAAAAAATAAAAGTGCTGCTGAAGGACTTGAATGCTATGGATACGTGGTAAAGGGCCCATTGCGAGGAAGACATCATTCGTTGTAGTGTAAAACACTACAAGATATAAACACAACAAGACATTACAACAAGTCAAGACATGACCCCGTAGACCGGACCGGTGAAAGGTTGATAACGGGGCGCGTCGTCATGGTAATCGTCATGACATCATCTGATGGCCGGACCACAGAGAAAGGAATTCAACAAGAGGGGACACTCCCATAGGGCCCAGCGGCTGAATTGACTGCAGCGTGCCAAGCGGTCGGTGTCGATCACCTGCATCACTTCCGGTTTCGGTTTCGGGCGCGCGTATTTTGAACGCAAGCTAGCACGCCGGCTATGCCCCCCCCCCTTTTTTTCCCCCTTTTTTTGCTCTGCGTGCAGAATCGGTTTATTATTTAGTAAAAATTATTGCGAACGATCTCGTAAAGTCCCATAGAATCTGTGCCACGTGCAATTTCACAAAGTAGACGCAAGACCTTTTGTGCAATGAGGAAATATTTATTTTGCTCTATATAAAAGCTCGTTCCGCGCTTTTTGTGCGTTCATCCAACGTTGTGACACCAGCAGGTAAGGCAGTAGTTCCTGTATGAAGCTCCACCGGACGGTACCAGCTGAAAAAAAAAGTAAATTACAAGCATGTTACATTTGCAAGCACGTAACAGCATGTTACAAGCATGAGTCATTTTGGTATTTAGACATAGGAATACTGCGAGGCGAAACGTGCGAAAGCGGTGAATGGGCGGCATTACAAACAAAAGCAATTCGCTTTTACATATGTGGCGTACAAAATACTCGACTCATCCCAAACATATATGAAAACATCTGAGTTCCAAGCGTTCCTCCATTTCCGGGCATTATTTCCTGCACTTAGGCAGCACAAATACACGAGCGACTTCGCGTTTCCAAAACTTGGCCTCGGGCGACGCGACGATACGCGACATACACAGAGACGCGTCCGTCTCTGTGTTGGCACTCAAGACAGGCACTCAAGACAAATGCGTGGGTGCAATGCCTTTTTTCAGTCCTTTAGAAGACGTAATTTTCGAATTACAAGTTTCTGATATGTTCGTCGTTCGCGCGTTCTGCCGGCGCCAGCAGCACACCCCATGTTATCACTCTTGGCAATCGCCCATCGCGTTTTCAACAGGCGTGAGTACCGAAAGAAAGTATATGTTGTTGCGGAGCCACAAAAAACGTCACAGACTTGTCCCTCTAAGATTTATTACACGCCAAACTAACTTTATCACCACGGCCGAGCTGCTTATCGCTAACTGCGTCAAAGCGCGCTGTGCGGCCAGCGTGCCTCGAAAGTACCCCAGAAAGTAACGAAATTATTTTTCAGTAATGTCTGGCGTCAGAGAAAGCGGCACACAACTTCTCCTAGCAAGATGCACTAGACTACACACCACGGCTGAGTTCTCGCTAACTGCGACATGGCGCCCTGTGCGGCCAGTGTGGCTCCAAAACCGAAATAAGTTACAATAGTCCCCTAGGAAGCGTCGGAAACATGTCTCAGCACGATTCATTTACTCAAATTAACTGGGCCAGGATGGCCGAGTTGTTTTTCGCTAACTGCGTCTTAAGTCTCGGTCCCGTGCCGTAAGCCTAATTGCGTCGTAGACTGTGAAACAAGATTTCTCACCTTGCCGTAGTCCAATAGTGCAGTGGTGTCTTGTCCCAGTGCAGAAGGAACGCAAGAATACGCCGAGAGCCCAATAAACCAGGTTACATTTAAAAAAGAATGAGACAGACGATTCGCCGCGCGCGAGCGCTCAAACGCGCGCGCAGCCATCCTCGCTGGCTTCGGGAGAGTGTCTGGCGGATGACGCATGTATCTGGCGCGTCATTGACCTGTGGCTAGGTAAGGCAAGGAAAATAAGTCGCAAAGCTTAAGTTAATTTATACGCAAAACGTTTTAGTTTTCGCGGCAAAGAATTTAAAAAATAAATGAATGCCTGTTAACTTAAGTTCACTTTCTTTTTTTTCGATGCTCGCGGCAGCTAACGTTCGGTGTCAAAAGTATAGCGTGACGTATGGTGACGCGTTTCCTGTTGCCAGTTTTTGCCGAGTGTCCCCTCTTGTTGAATTTCTTTCTCTATGGCCGGACATCGCAAGCACGATCATCTAGGCGGGCCGCCAGGCAAGACAAAACACTAGCCGCCATCGTCACCGAATCATGGAAGGCGGATAATGACGAAGATAAATGACGAAGGTTGAAAATGCGGGATCACTGCGGGAAATAGATGAAAAAGCCGGGTGTGTGTGAAAAGAACTTTTTTGGAAGTTTTAAATTTAAATGACAAAACACAACAAAGAGAAAAGAGAAAAGAAAGTCGTCAAACAGAGTGGTTAGACTGACACGAGCAGAAAAAAAAGGTATAAGCATGACAAGGAATGAGTCAGAGAGAAACGATACGGATAAGAAGATCGGCAGCGAGCTTCAATAATAACATTTGCCATTGCAATGCAAAGGAGACATAGATTACAATTCGCTAATGGTGGCCGATGTACTCGAGTTGTGATCCCGGGAACACGGATTCCGCGGTTTAGAAAATATGATTGTATTGCGAGCCGTATGGACATTCGCGAGCCGGCGCACTGCTGCTTCAACGACACTTGGCATATGAACCGGGAAGCGAGCAGGGCAATCGGCTTGTTTAGGCGATTCTGGCTATTGCTTAAATCACGCTGCTAGAATACCCGGGCATAACCTTTCGTTTGACGCCGAATAGAGCGTGATCAAAGGACAGAAATTAATATATAAGAGCGGATGTTTATTGTTGATATTACTTAGATTGACAAGGCAACTTAAGTCGTGTATCGAAAAAAAAACATGTGAAAGCGCGCATAAATCACAGACGCCAGTGCTGACTCATACGTAAATTTCCTTGGACACAAAAAAGGGGTGCGTGAAGATGGGCTGCAGGCGTCCCACTAAGTAAGCAATCCCCAACGCTGCCAATCAGCGTCGTAGATAAAGAAATGTATTTATACTAAAGCAACAGTTAGAATAACCTCTAGCTGCAGATCAAACTCTATATTCATACGCAGATTCCTAATATGAGCATAAAATGCCATTTTTCCTGCGCTCCTTCGTAAAAATGAGCAGCTAATGTGTTCAGCTTGTGTTCAAGTGGATATCGTCCTACTCATCCTGGCCTTACAAAATAGGGCATTGCGTCTCTGCAATGCGCTTACGCCTTCCGCTGACGCTCATGCCTACGCTATGGCGACAGCACGGTGCATGTGATGTTTGTCTTCAGTGTCTAATTTTTGGCTTCACTCACACTGTTTCCCGCATCCTCTAAACGGGTTCATAGCGAACGTGGCCTAACGAAGAGAGTGCACGGCGGCATGTATCGACGGTTCCGCAGGTCCCGCTCAATCTGCGAAAAACTTGAATTCCTAAGCTCCATTGCAGGTTTCTTCCAGAAATGAAAACCAAAAAAGAGCGAAAGTTTCCACGGAGAGCAGTGAAAATTTCTGACATATCGGTTCTCCGCTTATGCCCCTGCGGCTCGGGGTCCACGCATGGGTTACCAGTAAATGTTCACGGCACAACGCACTCCGTGATCGCATGCCAAGACCGTTGCAGGGCCGGTGTTCGAAAAAATGAGCAAAAAGCAGGCAGCGGCGTCGGTGAGCTAAAACCATTTACATTGAAAACTTTGTGCCTTGGCTTCGGTAACAATGCAACAGTGCGCAAAAACGCGTTGAGGAAGCTCTGGCAGCGAGTCCGCAGCGAATGGCTGATTCAAGGTGAAAGCCGAGACCTGCTTTCCGCGAGAGTCACCCTCTTTCCCCGTCTCTCTTTTACGAATGGGGACACGGGTTCGGGAAATTAGGATGCACCCCCTATTGCGCCGTTTTTCCTGCGTTGAAGACTGTTGCCAGGACACGAGGAATCACCTCATAACGGCTCACAGCGGATCGGTACCTAACGGCACGCCGCATACAAGTGCGCCAGAGCCACTGTTTGGACGCATCGATGATTAATCTTCCGCATTCGTCTAGTCTCATTCTGTAGCCAGGGCAAGATGAGAGAATGACATTTATTGCTCGTGGAGCTCACTTTTCCAATACCTTCTCCAACCTCTTCCTCTTCTCAACCACACACTCTCTCCCTCCAGTAGAACTTACCAGGCCTCAATGCTTTGCGACTCCTTTGCGACTCCTCTTCCACAACGCATTCGCCCAAAAGGGGACAATTAGCAACGTGCAGCCAGCGTTTAATATTACCCGCGCTATCTGTGAATTCATCCCTCGCATACCTGTTTCTTCACTGACGCCAGCACATCTCCCCGAGGTTCCGCTGCCGTCGTACTTTCACAGTCCCTAGCTACAGTTGATCGCGAACTGCTTCCTACTACTGATCCTTCGCTAGCCGAGCTGTATGCCCTGGCTGCAGCTTTTCGTAACCTACCTATGAATTCTTAACAACCTCCGATCGCATTTACCAATTCGATGGACGCTTGTAGCAAAATTCTGCAGGGACTGTTCCCACCAAACTTGCCTCTGTCATAGCACATTCTGTACGCACACCGGTGTAGGTTGTGTGGATTCCTGGCCATGCGTGATTGTTTGGTAATTAACTATGTATAACATGCAAGCGTGGGAATGTTTCTTCGCGCTTGCTCAACAGTTGGGAAGTTTCTTGGGCGTGTCCTCCTTTGGAAAGAGGACGACTGGGTATTGGGGGGAACGACGTCTTAACCATACAGAAATACTGCTGCGCCAGCCGCCCACCATCGAGCCCAACAAGAGGACACTACGAGGCCCCAAGGAAACGTAGACGCCAGCTGTGTGTAGCTACTATAACCTAATATAAAATACCCAAGGCTGGATAGACTACACCAAGTTAACCATTGCTGTCTAGGAAATCTGAAGTAAAAGGATGCCAAGACAGGAGAGATGAAAAGTGAGAGAGAAAGGCGACAATCAGAGTGAAGGACAGCAAAAGGCAACTGCCGATTTCCGACGGTTTCCTCCGGGGGTGCCATCCCCGTGATGCAAAACCCAAAGGGGTGTGGTACTTCCGCCGAGGGGTCATAAAGATCCAAGCACTAAGCATTGGATCAAACACCCAGAGAGAGAGAAAAAAAATGTCACAGTTTCGCCCTAAGGGCGAAGCAATGAATGCAATAGCAACACAGCAATGTCATACGAAGTAAGGTGAGCGGCTTTGGTAGCAATATGAAATTGTAGTAAACATGAGCTTATTAAGTAAGCAGGTGTGCTGCGGCGTAAGTAGACCGACATGAAGAGAGACTCGATGACCACGACAAGGTGCGTGTGAAACGGTGGTGTTGATGAGAAGCGCTTCCCGTGGGCAGCGCGTGCGAAGGGACACACACCTGTAGCACTGCACTGCCGATCCGGGCAGCATTGCATGGTGGCGTGCGTTGGAAAATGTGGCCCGACTATTATTAACTGAATTAACAAGCGTGGTGTCAGCGCGCACAAGCAAACATGAATAGATCACACTGAATGACTGCAGACAACGACTGTCAAAAGGCTGGCAGCAAGCGCTATACGGCCGCAGCGGGCGAAGGTATACGTGCGGTCTATCGCTTCAACGTAAACTTAGCGGCGAATTCAGCGCATACAAGGTCAGAGCCGTGTGGAGATAAGAGATGGTGCGGGCGAGCGACACAGCTG
The DNA here is from genome assembly GCF_013339745.2 of Dermacentor silvarum. Lineage (NCBI taxonomy): Eukaryota > Metazoa > Arthropoda > Arachnida > Ixodida > Ixodidae > Dermacentor > Dermacentor silvarum. The sequence goes on from NC_051159.1 coordinate 25,819,489, forward strand.
GGCAAAGTACGAACACGGCTGGCAGAGCTGCCCCCCCTACCGCTCCCTCCCGTGCTGCCTTCCCGGTTTCTTGTTTTCACGTGGGAGATTGAGTGGCAAGTTTCCCTTGCGCCCGGTTGCAAGATAGGCCTTTGGTGCCGGAGCGCAGCGTCCCCCCGCCTCCCTCCCTCCCATACCCTTACGGCCTTTCGCGCGACGGTCGCGCTTGCTTTCCGCCGTGCGTTCGATCTCCGTGATAGCGCGCGTCCCCCGCACGCTTCCGCTCGGGCATACGGCGCGCGGCGACGATTTTATCTATACGGAACCTCACGGCGACGGCGACGCCGACGGCAGAAATCCGGTTGAAGTGTCCATATAATTGCTATCTCAATAAAAAATAACTTTATTCAGGTAAAATAGGGTTGAAGGGGCCGTAGGGGAGGAGGGGGGTTCCTTAGTCCAGGACCCCAGTGGCATCCGCCAAGCGCCATGTCTGGTCGAGGAGGCTCAGTTCAGTCTGCAGGTCAGTCCGGGCGAGGATGGCTGCCCAGGACTCCCTATCCAATTTTTCTTGGGGCATACAGCTGCTACTATCGGCATAGGGGAAACCCGATCCGATTTTTTGAAAATGCCAAATAAGGGCACACCACAAGGTGTCATCCTCTCACCCCTACTGTTCAACTTGGGGGTGGATAACCTAGCCCATGGCTGGTAAAATGTCGAAATCTGCATCTTGCACTTTATGAAGATGACATTACTCTTTGGGCGGCAAAAGGCTTAATCGGAGCAAAAGAACAAATCCTTCAAGAAGCAATAAACATAGTGCACGATTTGGCCAGTGAGAACGGAATGAAATGTGCAGCTGAAAAATCCCAATGGATTACGGTACACTTAAAGAATCCCAAGAAGTGAGGATTTTATTGCTGTGGCACGACGGCTGGTGATAGGGACGAAACGCCTGCTTACACAGGCGCCTCTGTGGGACATGCCGCACATACCTAATTCAATAATGACAACGTCTGGCACGCGCACAGCGATATTCGGATTAGATCAGGATAAAATGGTAATTAGTTTGAAAGTTTTAGACTACGGTTCTGTGGTTATAATCACTATAGCTGACAGTTACGGAGAACTAACTGGTCTTCGCATCAGATCTGCGAAACTTTACCATCACGAATTGAGCGATGACCCCTCTTAGCATAAAACAATCTATGAACGTAGCCGTTATATTCAAGAATAAACATTCACTCTATTATCAGAAATGTTAAGCAGAAATAACTGTACGGTTTTCATATTAAACGATACTTATGCGTCTGAAATCAGAAAACTGCTTTGCTTAGGTCCGCAGCATGAAGCTGTCGTCAGTTTGAGAATGTACAAGATAAAATGTGCAGCCTAAATTGTTCTCAAAGCATAGAAAACTATAAACAGAAGTTCAGGAGAGGTTTGAAAGACGAAAGACTACTTACTTTTATGACAATTTTTAGTAGCACAGCCATCGATCCACCGCAGTGGATGACGGAGGAAACTAGAGATGCAGAAGCAACCGGAAGGAGATCGAACAGCGAATCATGATCAACGTCTATTCCTTTCGTCCCTGTCACTTGGCAATATTTTACTTATGAGGCAAGGTGTTTAACGTGGGACCGATGAAATTTTCGACGCTGGAAATAAGCACCAACACGACGAGACGACAACGCTAGAGACCCGCAAGAGAAGTGAATGAAACAGCAAAGAAAAATGCATTCCACGAAAGATCGTACACACACTTGAAGGAGGCGATAAAAAGAAGGAATACAAACAAGCAAAGGTGAGGTACAAGACTGTGAAGTAATTCACGTTATGAAAATCAATCGCTCTCACCTTATTTCGTCCTCAATTTTGATTTGCCTTCGTTGTTCTAGCTTTCTTTGATATTTTTGGTCATTCCTGGCTGCGATTGCGACTTTCGTTTGTTTCGGAGACTGTAACGTGCGAATTCGAAAGAGCCGAAAATACGAACGACAGCCGAGTAACCGGTGACGACCGCGCGAGCAGCAGTAAAGGGGGAGGTCGGTATTAAAGAGCAGGGAAGGAAACTGGTTACAGCATGCAGCTACCTCTCGGCGGGAAAAGGAGTTGGGGGTAAATTTAGCCTGAAACAGAAGGAGGGTTTCTTTCCAGAGCGTTATTCATGGCGCGACGATTGTCGGGTGAAAAAAGTAGGGAACAGGGGAGTGGCGCTCACCTGACATGGGCTTCTTACGGCTGCTGGCTACCCTCCTGGGGAATCGGTAGGCGGCGGCGTCAGAGCAATCAAGCCTCAGCCATCACCACGGCGCATGCGCGCGTGCGCCTCTAAGGGGTGCGAGTGCACTCCTGCTGGGACGCAAGAAACACGCTGACACCGCAGCTTAGAAAGAATGACTGCCTTGCGGTTATGTATGTGTGAGCCGCCGCACGGAGCTTCAACGACGCTTAGCAAACGAGCCGGTAGTTGAGCTGTGGACGTGGCTCACCTAGGCGAATATGGCTGACGTTATAGTCGCCCTGTGAGAAAATTTGGGCAAGGTGATTTGTTTGACGCCAGGAAGAGCGGAGGCTAAAATGAGGACGTGTACAAAGGACGGAAGGCAAAATAGTAAGGGATATTCAGTGTTTAGAGTAATTAGTTGCACACTGGACGCACGTTTAGCGTTGCATCAAATAAACATACAAAAATATAATTTAAATGATGCCTAAAACCAAACACGCCAGTGCTCATGCGCAAGTTAATTTTCTCGGACGGGTGAAAAAGAAATAATGCCGATGGGCTGCAGGCGTCACATTAGGTCAGGAATATCCAACAGTGGCTAATGAGTGTCATAGGTAAAGGAAGGAAGGAAGATTTGTACTAAAGTGATGGTTGGTCTTACGGCGTGACTGCTGATCGAACTATATATTCATATGAAGATTGTAAAATAATAAAAAATTGCATTTTCTCCTTCACGCCTTCGTAAAAAATACACAGCCAACCTGTTGTGCTGGTATTCAAGTGGATATCGTCGCATTCACACTGGCCTAGTGGAACAGAGCTTGTGTCGTTGAATTATATAAATGCGAGTATTAACCGCACCAATCAGCGAGTTGACCCAGAGCTCTTTAGTATATATACTTCAAGACCTGCACTAGCACAGTAGTGTCCAAGACGAAAGACAGCGCACGACCGTACACAAGGAAAAAGGGACTGTAATTGGTTGTACGTTGGATGGCAGTATTATACGCAAACGTCACGAAAGGTAGGATGGTGTTCCAGTTGGTGTGATCGGGTCGAACATACATTGACATCATGTCAGACAAAGTTCGATGAAAACGCTCCGTAAGACCATTTGTTTGCGGATGGTACGATGATGTGGTCTTGTGGGCGGTGTCAGAGGCCTGGAGGACTTCACGTAGGACATGCGATAGGAACGTCTTGCCACGGTCACTCAGGAGGACACGGGGTGCGCCGTTGCGCGAAACGATACTGTGCACGAAAAACTCGGCGACTTCGGAGGCAGTACCAGAGCAAAGAGCAGCTGTCTCAGCGTACCGCATTAGATTATCCACTGCGGTAACGATACAGCGGTGACCAGAAGGCGTGAGTGGGAGGGGTCCGTACAAGTCTATGCCCACAATTTCGAAGGGGGTGGAGGGGCATGGTAGAGGCTGCAGAGGACCGGCTGGAAGGGATGTCGAGCGTTTTCTGTGTTGGCATGACGCGCAGGATCCAACGTATTTGGCGACAGAGGTGGAAAGGCCCGGCCGGAAACAACGCGTTTTGATGCGGTCGTAGGTCTTATGAAAGCCCAAGTGGACAGCCGTCACGTCGCCATGAAATGCTCCTAATACTTGGAGTCGAAGTGAGCGAGGTATGACTGGTACCCATCGGTTACCGGAAGAATGGTAGATTGATCGAAATTACGCTTCACCTTGAAGCTTAAAACGCGAAAGTTGTCGTCTGAAAGCTCATTCACACCGGCGACTTCAGGAGGTCGCGCGACCATTTGCGACTCGCGAACAAAAAGCGACCGAAGGCGACTGATGTTCCCACCGGCAAGCCCGGCTGAGCGCGACCTGCAAGTCGCAATCCCGGACATTGTAGTTCTTCAGCGAGAATTCTAGGGATCTACGCAGTTAGCGCGCACTTCGCTGGCACTGTGTAAATTGGTTTCGCGTTCCGGCAACAGCCATGGATTTTGATTCGAGCGAACAGGAAGACGTCGTCCCTGTGCGGATGTGCTCCGCCGGCCGGGGTGTCAGCTGTGGCAGCGCGGAAGCCTCCGAAGAAAACGCGACGCTCGTGGGTGCGCCCGTGCCTCCGCTCGCGTGAAGTGACCGGCCACGCAAGCCGCCTCCTGCCCGAACTTTGTGCGCATGACAACGAGTATTATCGCGAGCAAGTTGTAATTTCTAGTTCGCATGGCGCGTTATTCGGTGCATAATATTAAAGCGAAGCTGTTCACCCGCTGTTCACCTTTGGGTGGCATGCTCATCCAACGAACGGCAGCTGGAAAAAGGGTTTGTGTTGTGCTTTCTTTTCCTGCTGTTTAGCTTCCAGCGAATGCGACCGCGTACATTCGACACGTTGATGCAACTGCTGCGTACCAGAATCACAAGACAAGGCACCAATTACCGGCCTGTAGCCTGCATATCGTGACGCGGACATTGCATTTGGCGTGGACGACGACACACATCACTTTCGGCGCGGCGCTGATTTTTTGAGCAGCTTTGCGACCACGGTCGCGCGACTGAAAAATCGCGCAGTGAGCGACTGGCCCAAAATGGTCGCTTTTCGAGAAAAGCGACCATTTGCGACTGGTCGCTTTGCGACCAACTTGGTCGCGCGACCACTGTCAGTCGCTGGGGTGAATGAGCCTTTAAGCGACTGTTGGGGGGTCGTGCCAAGCCAGTAAGTCGGTCGATCAGCGTACGGCAGTATGGGTCAGTATGTTGGAGTGAGACGACGTCAGTAGACGGAAGAAAGTCAATTGAGGCAACTGACTGTCCCGGGCTACTGGGCGTGTGCTGAGACGTGTGGCTAGATGGTGACGTACAGACCGAAGGTGAAGCATGGGCGTTTGGGGACAACGGGTAGCGCGACAAAGCGTCGGCATCGTGATGTTGTTTGCCGGACCTAAACGTGACAGTGAAGTCATATTCCTGTAAGCGCAGTACCCAACGGCGGAGGCATCCAGACAAGTTTTTCAGGGAGGACAACCAACAGAGAGCATGATGGTCGGTCACAACTGTGAAATGGCGGCCGTAGAGATAGGGTCGAAATTTTTGTATTGACCACACGATGGCGAGACATTCCTGTTCTGTAATTGTGTAGTTGCGCTCAGCAGAAGAAAGAGCACGACTTGCATAAGCCACGACTTGCTCTTCGGACTTCTGATTCCGCTGCAGCAGGACAGCGCCAATTCCATGCCCACTGGCATCAGTGTGTAGAATAGTCGGGGCCGTTGCATCGACATGACGGAGCACGGGCCCTGACGTGAGAACTCGTTTGAGTATCTGGAAGGTGGATTCACAGTCGTTCGACCAAACAAAGGACGTGCTCGAAGTCGGAAGTTTGTGTAGAGGAGCGGCGATGGTGGCGAAGTCACGGACAAAGCGGCGGAAGTAGGACGCCAGTCCTAGAAAGCTGCAGAGTTATTTAAGTGCGGTTGGTGGCGGAAATTGCAGTACTGCAGCGATTTTATCGGGATCAGGCTGGATGCCATGCTTACTGACGACGTGGTCCAATACTTTAATGCTTCGGCTTGCAAAGCGACACTTTTTAATATTGAGTTGGAGACCAGCTTTTGCTAGATACGCGAGAACTTGGTCTAGACGTTGTACGTTCTGGGAGAAGCTCGACGAAAAGATGACAATGTCGTCCAAGTAACCAAGGCAGGTCTTCCATTTTAAGCCACCGAGTACTGCATCTATCATACGTTCAAACGTAGCTGGTGCATTGCACAGTCCAAAAGGGATCACGTTAAATTCGAAAAGGTCCTCAGGTGTAGCAAACGCAGTCTTTTCTTTATCTGGCTCATTCATGGGAATCTGCCAATACCCGGAGCGCAAGTCGAGGATCGAGAAATACTCGGCACCTTGTAAGGTATCCAAAGTATCGTCAAAACGAGGCATCGGATAAACATCCTTACGGGTAATTTTGTTTAGCGCCCTATAATCGATGCAAAAGCGCACAGAACCATCCTTTTTTTTACAAGCAGAACAGGAGAAGACAAAGGGCTTGCTGAAGGCCTTATAATGTTGCGTGTCAGCATGTCGTTCACTTGTTCTATAACTTTTCGCTCCGAAGGTGACACACGGTACGGGCGACGGCGAATGATGCGAGAGCCGTCTGTTTCAATTCGATGAGTAGTTACAGTGGTCAGACCCAGGCCTCACGAAGAAACGTCAAAACAAGCTTCAGGCTTCATTAAAATGGTGAGTGCATTGGTCTGGGCCGGATTGAGATCTGCACTCAAGGTGGCCTTCTGCGGGCATACAATGCGCGGAAGATGTGGCAGGCGAAACACATACCGGCGCAGCGTCGGAGAGCTTGGCGACAGCAGACCCTTTCGGCAGTAGTAGCGGCTCAGTAGTCGTATTAAAGGCTGTGAGGCTGGCATAGCCACTCGAGAACCGGACCAAGCAAGAAGCGATCGCGAGTCCTCGAGAAATGCAACGCTGAGAATGTACAACCAATGCGTTTCCGTCGACAATGTCTGTTGACCCAACGGTAAGAATACGTTCTTCGCCTGGTGGGATAAGAAAATCCGCTACTGCAATAAGGTTGGGACACGGGGAATCGAAAACTGGATAAGTCTCGGTGTCGCTGATGTGAATCCTTGGGTCGCCGCACGAAATTAGTGCAGAAGCAGCGGACAGGAAGTCCCATCCTAATATAACCTGATGAGCGCCCGTCGAAAGCACCGCAAGTTGCACGTGATGACGAATACCGTCTATCAGAACGCGAGCTTGCACTGTCCGGTAGGAAAGATGGGAACGTCATTGGCACCACATAGGACCGGACCAACATACGGCTTTTACACTTTTCGCAGGCGAAAGCACAGTTCACGATGTATAACAGAAATAGCGGCTCCAGTATCAACAAGGGCATCGACAGAAACACCTTCCACACAAACCGAGAGCAAATTGGCGGGGCGAGCAGGAGAAATTGGGATAGTCCGACACGATGCAGTTTCTCCTCCAAAAACTGCAGCCTCTAGATTTCCGAACGGGTGTCCACAACATCGGCAGCAGCGCGCATGGATGATGAGGAACGGCGGTAAAGCCCCAACCACAGGCATGCGTCGGCACGCTTCAGCGCGCGCCGATAAGCGAACGCGTCGCTTCGCGTCGGCTGGAGGAAAAGGGCGCGCAACCACAGGATACTAGCTCTGACGCGTGCCGACGCTTGCTGCTCGGCTGCGGTGCACTGTTGCTTGGCCATTTTGTCTTCAACCGTCCAAGTGCGACGTAAAACAGCCTTCTGTAAACTGAGCTTGAAACAATAAGTTACTGATCTGTATGCTATTTTAGATATAAAAACATGTTTGATTAATGAATGTACGCCTGCCGCAACGGTTTCCTTCAAGTAACATAACTGCACAAGCTATCGACATCAGCGATTGTGTTTGCGTTGTCGTCTGCAAGATCGCTTTGCAAGCACCTGCACGAGCATGGCATGTCACATCAATAGCTCTCGTACGATCTCACTTTTTTTGTAGTTCGTTGCACAACCAACTACGTAAGAATTACCTAAGAACTACGTAAGAACTACGCAAAGTATCAGTGAAAAATCTGTATTATAAATATAATTATGCTTGTTAGTGCATGAATCAAACGCGTAAGTGGGTTCCGAGAAAATCAGCAAAAAAATAAGAATTGAAAAACTTGTGGCGCTCACAAAGAGACATTTAGAACAGCCAAATTTACCAGTTTCGTATCTTGTCTCCTGATTCTTGTTTATGTCTAATCTTTCCCATGGAACATTTAATTTTTCTACGTTGTTTCGAAGCATCAACACCCCATCGAGAGGCCTTGAAGCACGTATTTGTACTCTTGAAGCACTTATTGATATGTATGGGGCAGCTCATTTGCATAATAAGAAAAAAATATATGTAAGCAGGTTATTTTTAAAATTTATACACTTCAAGTCACCGCAAAAAAAAAAGAAATACCCGTTTGTGTATTGTTTTCAGCCTACAATGATGTTTTGATTGAGAAAGACATTCGATTTGTTCTGTGAGGCATGTAACAATTGCTGTGCCATATTATTTTATTGCACAACACAGGACATGGCTGCCAACCATTATTAAACCCCAGAAGAAATTAATGGCACGATGTATATGATCAATGTATATGATCAAGCAAACAGCGTTTTATTACACTTAATTGATGCTGTAAAAAAAGTTGTCGCAGTTTCACCTGAAAGGCGAAGCATCAATTGCGATAGCAAATTTGTAGAGAGCTATACGGAATAATGATATTAGCTTTATCAGCTGTATAAACTTGGACATGCAGCAGCACCGGCAACACGCAGAACTGTTGTCGACGCCGTCGGCGTTTTGCCCGCGTTCGCTCAAAATGCGTGCGGTGTTGGTGACTGTTGCCGGAGCCTCTGATATAAATAGGCACTTGGTGCCGCAGCTAAACGTCGCCTCCCTTCCCTCCCCCTCCCCCCCCCTCCCCCACGGCCTTTCACGCGTCGGAGGAAGGCGCGTTTGCTCTACATATATGGTGATTGTAAAGAAGGAAAGAGACGCCTACTTCTGCAGCCCTTAAGCGAGCACTGCGCAGAACGCGCGTTTGTTCTCCGCCGTGCGTTCACTCCCCGTGAAAGCGCGCGCCCCTCGCGCCCTTTCACTCGCACATACAGCGTACGGCGCGCGGCGACGATTTCATCTCCATTGACGTCATACGGAACCTCACGGCGACAGCGACGACGACGCCGACGGCAGAAATCTGCTTTTGAGTGTCCATATAATTGCTATCGCAATAAAACTGTCACACTATAATAATATTGCACAAAAGCTATTCAACTAAACTAATATACTAGTACATATTTAAAGATCAATTTAATATTACAATAACAATAACCAATCAATTAAATGTCTATTATAGGGCCAAGAAACAGCTAGAGGGCCTCTGACTGGTGCACTTAAAAAGCAATATGCAAGACAAAATCTACAAATAACACAAATGTGCAAGACAATACAATGCGAGATAGAGAAACATTAAGGAAAAAGAAAACAAGGAAGCGTAAACTGCTGTTAATCATACAACATGATTATCTACATATATACAATACATATGAAATGAACTCTGAAATATGTCAATGCAGGCACAATTCTTATTATGTTTTTTGGTGTCGACCCATATATAGGACAGGCTTTATTGGAACAAGGCTAGGCAGAGAATGCGGAATGTTACCTGGTATACTGTTGCAGCACGAAAAATTGCGCAGCTTTGGGAAAGTATTATGCCATGGACCACCTTATACGGGAACGAAAAGGCATGATTTAATAAGTCTTGAACTTTATTAATCGAAGGGGTGAGGTTTAAGGGAGTCCAGAAGTGCGAGTTGAGGTAAGTTTGAGAGTGCTGGACTATGGTCGCCAGAATGGCAAAAGTGGTACTTGAAGACAGATATCAATTTATTCTGGGCGCATTCAGTGAGGTCAGAATTAGAATTGCACGTTGTACCTCAATCTACAGAGACATACTCTAGTAGTGGAAGGCACACAGCAGCATACGATTTCAGAAACAGAACAGGTGAGTGGTCATCATGCAATATACGACACACAATTCCAAGAGCGTGAAGGGAACGTTGTGCATATTTAACGTGTGAACAGAAGCTTAGTGTTTTGTCGAAGTACACACCAAGATCTTTGATTTCATCGACCCTATAGGCAGTGGAGCATCCCGAAGGGCGTATGAAAATTGTACATGGCGTGTTTTGCGCGTGTAACTTAATAACATAGTTTTGGAAGCATTTAAGAGCACATACCATTATTGTTTCTGCACCAGCTTGAGAGTGAGAAAATGTTATTTTGGAGGTCAATGCAGTCGTCAACACTTTTGACAGTCTCAAATATTCTTAAGTCGTCTGCATACAAAGCCATGCTGTCCATCTATTAAAATGTTCTTAGCACTAACAGAAAGCAGGGAATGCAATACCGATTCAAACACTTTTGACTCAATGCAGCAGATAGATATAGGCCGGTAGTTAGTAACTGCACTCGCAGCACCCGAATTTGTGCACGGACAATATCCATGCCACCTTCCAAGTGCTAACAAATATGCTAGACTTTAGCGAACTATGGAAGATGCTTGGGACAACAGGGACGCTTCTATACTTCTTAAGCAGTGTGGGAGGAATACCATCAACACCACAAGAAAGGGAAGGTTTGAGGCACTTCATACACTTGAAAACAAGGTCTTCATTGACTGATAGCATAAACACTGTGCCAGGCTGAGAAGGAAGGTTACTGGAAGCATCCTTTACACCATAGACACAACAGAAGTGTTCTGCAAAGGTATCAACAGTGCTCAAGACATCATCACCATTTTCATCAAGAAGACACCTCTTTGGCGCTCTCTTTAGAAGAATGACAGCGCACGAAGCTCCAAAAATATCTTGAATTATGTGTCATGTTGGCTTCAACACCATCAATGTGGTTGTAGGGATCAGTATAATAATAATAGTAATAATAATAATAATAATAATAATAATAATAATAATAATAATAATAATAAGAATGACCTTAGCAGTACCATGGCACTCTAGACCGCTCGCAAGGCTAAAAAAGTAAGGATCATGCCTGTACGCTAGAGCGTCTGGTAGTCAGCCATCTAGAGCAGGAATTTGCTCTAGATGACGCGCTCGTTCGCTAACACACACACACACACAAACACGCTTGCTCACTTGAAGAGCACGTCACACGCACATACAGGGCAATAACTGGGAAGCCGACGGTGCACAATGCACAGGAGTGCCGGTTCACTACGGTCGCAAGGAACGGGAGTCCTAATGGAGAGAAAGCTCTGTATAACAATAGAGTTGCGGTGTTGGACTGTACAGATGTGATGGGGCTCAGGCTGTCCTGATGGCTTGTTCAGAGGGAGAGAAGAAATATAAGTGTTTCCAGAGAGCCACACAGCGCCCTGCAGAATAGACGGACAAGTGTAATGTTGCGCTGGGTGCGCCACTTAAGGGCTTTGAGGTGATCCTTGTAGGCTGGCATGAGCTTGCGACGATCGAAAAGATGGGAGTAGAGGGTGCGCGTTGCCCGATGCTGAACAAGCTCGAGTTTTTCAGCGAGATGAGTTTGGTAAGGGGACTAAACTGATGAGCAGTATCCAAGCTGTGGTGGTACGAGAGAAGTGTAGAGTGCTCTGAAAACCTCATGTCCCCAGGCAAGGGAGAGACAGGTCACAAATGCCAGAATGCGACGAGCCTAGTGACTTGTGCGGAAAAGTCGAGAGAAGGGCTGAATATTACACCCAGGGTGGGAAGGGCCCGAACGGTCTTCATGGGGGTGCCACCGAGGAAGTAGGTTGGGTACACAGAGGTTGTGGCGTGGCTGATATGCATGGCAGCACTTTTTTCAGTGCTAACACAAAGTTTGTTATTGTAGGCCCAGTCGTCCACCTTTACAAAATGTTGCAGTGCAAGTGTTAACTAGTGAATTAAACACATTCTGCGAAGATGCATTAGGAACTTGGTTTTGAGTTAATCTTTTTCCCGACTACAGTTTATAGTATCACAGCGAGATGCATTTTAGTGCAAGCTGAAGAGATTTGGGCAGCTTAAGCATACCGACTGCGCAAAGCACTGATGACACCTTTACCCCTTCCCTGCAATGCATGCACTCACACCATCTGCTCTTTCCATAAACAAAAAATATATCAAAGGCCTATTACAGTTTCACTGATTCAGTACGTGCTGCTTGTCAAGCAGGCATCGAAGCAATCCTGGTATGCGCAGCAGCATGCCTAATTCTTGTATGACGCAGGTCCTCCTAGGCATTGCACACGGTGCCTATAGTGCAAACAGATTTTTTTTCCAAGTGCTCAACTGCAAGAACACAGACTCAAACATGACAGTGCTGTATCACGTTTCCTTCAGTGTGTCAGCGTTCTTGAGCGTTGCACGAGCGATTTATCCCCAACTAGCCCATAAGACACCTGCACGTGAAAGAAGTGAGTGAAGGAGTACCATGAACTTGTACTGAACTAGATTTCACTTGACGAATCGAAGAGTGCACCTTCAACTAAACGGATGGCATGGCTGAAGATGTACGCGTATTTCCCATTGTTCGCTACTAGTGTCTTTCGCTTTCGCAAGTTATCTTTGCCGCTGGAAAAAGCGCAGAGTTCGCCCGTTAAACCCGAGTCCCGAGACCACATAATTCACACACGAAACACGCCGCGGTTCACCACCTGAAGTTCCACACGGTTCATTTACACCATACCACACACAGCACGAAGTCAGGAGAGCCATATTTCAAATCACAGCAGCGCAAAACGTAACTGAAATTTCATTTCCTTCAGCAGAGTTTCTCAGCTGGGCGCGTTCACCGCCGGTCGAACTCGACGGACGCGCTAGGCCTACGCGTAATGTAAACGACATCGGCGGTAGACGAATGCTGATTATCCAGACTTCGCACTTCGAAAGCAAGTTTCCATTCGTTTCGAGCACAAGAAAATATACATACAACAAGCACAGGCGTCGCCGCAATCGTCTGCAATCGTGATTCGGTTGGATGTTTTAGCAGACGATCGCACTGAGATCGACGGAATCCAGCGGGCCGGCAGGTTGGGTTCGGCGGTGTGGTTCGAACGCAACACGAATTCTCGTCGTACTCCACCACCCACGGTCGTGGGTCGTGTCGGCCTAGTATCACAACACTGTCTTCAAGAAACACTATCGTGCGCGCGTCGTGCGTACGAAGCACTCGGACGATCGTTGGTGTCGGCGCCTTCGCATCGGCGGCCATCATCAGGCGTAGCAGCCAGAGGCTTCGCGGACTCTGATTGGTAGACGCCGGCGACGGTTTGCAGCCTCGGATTGGTGGACGCCGGCGTCGCGTCGGCTCGCGCCGCTGGTTTTCTAGCATCGGCAGCTGACAAAATCTCCGCGCGCCGGCACGCGTCACCACGTTCGCGACTGATGCTTTTGACGCATTTGACGCATTGGCGCGTGCCGGCGCGTGGCGAAGCGTGCCTGTGGTTGGGGCTTAAGGTGAAAGAGAGCGACGCCGGGGCGAGCGGGATGCTCGAGCCAATCTCCTGGGAAGGTGAAGGAAAGTGACCAGAGGAGGTTGTGTACGGTCCGAGAACGTAGGAATCTAGCCCTGGTGTCCTGTCTCGCTCAAAGTTGGCGTAGCCTTGCCTTTCACCTGGGTGACGCCCGGGAACGTAGGAGTCAAATCCTAGGTGCGCTGTCTCGCTCAAAGGTAGCATAGCCCCGCCTTTCATCCTGCTGACGCCGACGGCAGTAGCGAGAAATGTGGCCGCGAATACCGCAGTAGAAACAAACCGGGCGCGACGACCGCCACGGAGAGTAGTACGGCTGTGCAGGAGTATTCGCTGCCAGCGAAGCTAGGGGGTCGCGGTAAGCTTCGGCAGGTGGCAGACTGAACGGTCGAGGGAGGCCGGGAGGCAATTTCGGCATAACTTGGCGGACGAAATGGTCCAGTAGACTTTTCCATTTGGGCGTTTGTCATCGACGCCAGTTCGTCCTTGATGATGTCACGCAGTCCAGTAGGAGCTGGGCGAACGGTCGCAAGCGTCGCAGGTCCAGAAAGGTGTCCGTGAAGTTCCTCCCTGATGAGAGTGCGCATCAGGGCTCGCAACTCAGCATCGCTGTTGAGACGAGGGTCGCAAGAGGCGCGTGGCAGGCGAATAGACTGGAGCGTGTCTAGACGTTGGCATGCTGTGATAATATCACCAACGCAGTTTGGGCTCTGCATGACGAGAGCATTAAAGGCGACTGTGTTGATGCCCTTCACTATGTGGCGAACGCGGTCAACTTCCGCCATGTCACTCTGTGCACGGCGGCTGAGAGCGAGGACGTCCTCAATGTAGGATGTATAGGACTCGTCATGTTCTTGTACGCGCGTTGCCAGCCTCTGTTTCGCGATTTCGGAGCGTCCAGACGAGATGCCGAATATCTGGCGAAATTGCTGGGTGAATGATGGTCAGTCGGAAAAGTCACTTTCGTAGTTAAAAAACCACGTCTTCGCAACTTCGGTTAGGTAAAAGGAGACATACCGCAATTTGTGCGTGTCGTCCCAATGGTTGACGTCGCTGGCTCTGTTGTAGTGATTGAGCCAATCTTCCACGTAGTCGCCGCGGAGGCCGGCAAAGACGTGAGGATCGCGGTGTTTGGTGTTCACCGTCCAGGTAGGCCCAGCTGGCTGAGCAGAGGTGGTAGCAGCACTGGTGGATGGGTTGGTTTCTGCCATCACCATGGTAGGCGAGAGCAAACGACGACCGGACCGGAGCTCCAGGTGAATCGGGGAAACTAAGAGGACCGGGAAATCGAAGCACGCTCCACCACTTGTGAGACGTCGACCGATGCGATGCCTTTATTTCCGAGCAGTCGCCCGAGTCAGAGACGAAGCACCGCACGAGACAAAAGATGATGATGAGTCTTATGTACAGGTGACGACGACGTATGCACAAATAGCGCTCACACAAGATGATGAGTGGTTTGTACAGATGACGACGACGATATGCGCAAAATGTGCTCACAATATATATATATATATATATATATATATATATATATATTGCAAGCACTATCAAGGTACTTCGTAGTTTTCATTTGTACATAGCCATCATCATCCCTGTTCTTCTGCTTATTCGCGCATGAGCTGGGGTGTTTCCTTTTCGAAATAAAAGTTTTGAGGCAACGACAGCATAAAAGCGCTTGACAGCTTGGTCGGTCTCGGTCTTATACAGGGGTGGAGGTATGTCAAGGCCCCGATGTCCTCTCGCGTTCCCGTCCTCCCTGGAGCTACGTTCCGGTCGCCGCCTGCCCCCGGCTACCCCTCCAACGATAGACACTTCCAACCCCGGCTCTTCCGGCGCCTCTAACACTACCACACAGACGACTCAGCCTGCGGTGCCCTCTTGGACTGTGACGAGCCCTCAATGCGATCCCCCTGTCTTTGCGGGCCTCCGCGGTGATGACGTCGACGAATGGCTCGACAACTACGACCGCGTGAGTTCGTGCAATCGGTGGACCAACCCCCATAAATTGACGTACGCCGCATTTTATCTCACCGGTGTTGCGAAGACCTGGTATTTCAGCGACGAAGCTGACACTGCGGATTAGTAAGTGTTTACCACCAAGCTGTGGCAAATCTTCGCTTCCTCGTCTGGCCGTGCCGAAGTCCCCAAACAGAAGCTGTACACGCGCCTCCAACTCCCGCACGAGTCTTACACCTCATAAATTGAGGATGTCGTGGCTCTGTGTCGCCGTGCGAACCCTAGCATGACGGAAGCCGAACGTGCTCGACACATATTAAAATGCATTGGCTTTGTCGTGTTCAACGCCTTAGTCGAGAAAAATCCAGCTTCCGTCTAAAACATCACTTCTACATGTCAGCGCCTAGACGAGCTCCACTCTCTTCGTCTTCAAAAGGACAACATCGATCCTGCGTGTTCTCATCCGCACCATCATCCGCGAACATCTTCAAGGACAAGACCCGCGGCGTTCTGCTGTCTGCATCCCAACCCCAACTTTCGAATAGCGCGAGGTCGTAAAGCAAGACTTGACAGCCATGACTACCCCCACGACGCCTCTTACTCCGGTAGCGCGCCCAACACCCACGTACGCGGATGTTCCTTCGCTACCAACCCCTACCGTGCCCTCTGTGCCTACTGAAGTGACCTACGACCTATGGCTTCGATTGGCACCAGGGTGCTTGCTGCGCCATCCTACCCTCAGTGACGTCTACCTCGTCCGGTTTGTTTTTACTGCGGAATACGCGGCCATATACCTCGCTTCTGCCGCCGTCGCCCGCAGGATGAACTACAAAACTATCATGAGTACGAGAGAGACCGTAACCGCCCACCTGACAGCTACTATCCCGGGCCGTATACTCGTTCCTTCAGCAGCGTTCTCCGTCCCCTCCCGCTGCCCTCATTTCGCCTCGCAGTTCCCGTTCGGCCAGACGTCGTTCTCCTTCGCCCTAGCGGCGCTCTACGTCACCGCTTCGCCCCACTACCCCTTTCCCGCCCAGCACCTGCAAAACTAACTGTTGAAGTTTTTGAAGGGGAAACTGCTTCCTATCGGTCTTCACAAATTTCTCTTGTTCGCCCGGCCAACATGCTTTCTGTAGCTGTTGAAGGTGTGCCAGTGTCAGCTCTTGTTGATAGCGGTGTCGCCGTGTCTGTTCTTCGTAGTGATCTGTGTTCGCGGCTCCGGAAAGTCAGAACGTCTTATCTTGGACCTATTTTGCGCGGTGCTAATAATGTATTTATTACCCCAATGGACCGCGTACTACTCGTGTTTTTATCGACGGCATTCGCCACCACATTGAGTTGCCTGTCCTTCTTACTTGTATCCATGGAGTTATCCTGGGCTGGGACTTCCTACATTCTGCTTCAGCCGTCATTTCACGTAGAGAGCAAAGTGTACACATTACGGATACAGCGCTTGCACCTCTTACGGACTCTTCATATTCGTGCTTGAATTTGGTTGTCGCCGTAGACCACATCCTACGTCATGGTGACGAAGACGTTGTCGCCGTCACATCCAGTCAGGTCGCCGACGGAGACGCTCCAGTGGCCCCTTCTCCCCGCTGTATTTCTCGCGGAATCCTCATCGCCACTTGCCTCGTCCGGTTTTCACGTGACCGCGCTCTTCTGTCTGCCTGCAACACAACCCCAGATCCTGTGAGGTTGCCCTAAAGGGATGATTGTGGCAACCCTCGCCCACCCTCAACCCATCCCTATCGTCACGCTTTGCCCTGTTTCATCGCCAGCACCAACCTCAGGTTTGGATGATTCTTTCCCTCCCCCTGCCGTCATCGGTTCTGACCTAACAGCCACTCAGTCCGAAGCCTTACTGGCTGTCTTGGTGAAGCACAAAGCTTGTTTCGATAGCTGTTCCCCTGTGTTGAGCCAGACTTCTGTTTCCACACACCGCATCGAAACCGATGGATCTGCTACTATACGACGCCAGCCCTATCGTGTAACGCCGTCTGAACGAAACATAATTGAAGAACAGGTTACTGATATGCTTGCGCGAAAGATAATACGGCCTTCATCTAGCTCCTGGGCTTCTCCTGTGGTTCTAGCGAAAAAAAAAGATGGTTCCGTTCGCTCTTGCGTCGGTTATCGAGCGCTAAATAAGATCACACGCAAGGAATATCTCGAATTGACGACGCTTTGGACACACTATACAGGGGGCGGAGTATTTCTCCAGCCTTGATCATCGATCAGGATATTGGCTAATTCCTATGAACGAGACTGACAAAGAAAAGACCTCATTTGCTACACCGGATGGACTTTATGAATTTAACGTCATGCCTGTTGGCCTTTGTAACACTCAAGCCACATTTGAGCGCATGATAGACAATGTCATTCGTGTCATTCATTCCGCATTCCGATATATATATATATATATATATATATATATATATATGTTCCCGTAATCCATTTCTTGTCTGTAACCCGTCAAGAACACTCGTGTACGATGGTTTGGGTAGATACTACAGAAAGCACGTGGCCAAAATTATTCCGCTGTATTGAATCAAATTGTAGAGTTTTACGTGCCAAAACCACGACTTCATTTGAGGCACGCTGTAGTGGGGAAATCCGGATTAATTTTTACCACCAGTGGTTATTTAACGCGCGCCCAGTGGACAGGACACAGGCGTCTTGCTCGGGGCGGTGCCGCCGCCTACGAGCAGAAAAGAGAAGTACTGCATTATGACACTAACGCGCACCGACAGTGAACGCTTCGGTGGTCTCAGCACTACGACGCCTCGATGCCAGCATTCGAAGGGACGCTGGCATCAAGAAGCACTACCAACGCCGTAACACACTAGCACAAACGCGTTAGAAACGCGCTAGGTGGCGTTCACCGTACTCAGCACAGCGGAGCGTGGCCTCCGCAATTAGCTCTGAAAATGTTTCTGAAGTTGATCGCGGAGGCTGCAATTACGACGTGCTGTACGCGCTGATTTGACTCGGTGACGATTCAGTTACGTGCTTTGTCTTGCGCGTTGTATTAGTGTGTCAGTTACGTGCTTCGTCTTTCGCGTTGTGCTAGCGTGTGCAGCGTAGTGCAGCTTCCATATGCACGACGGTTGCTCATGGTCATCGACGTTGGTAGTCGTGATGGAGGAGACGTGCCACCAGGCGTCAGCGTGGGTGTTTGCAAACCGCCCCCATCGAAACCCGGACGCCGCGGCCGGGATTTGATCAAGCGACCTCGTCCCTATAGCAGCGCAACACCATAGTCGCTACGATTCTGGAGTATTAATCTATGGCGTCGCTAAACACCTAACTTGCCGTTACGTGATGCTATACCGCAGAAATGATGATTTCATTTGTAGCTCTTAGTAGCCAATAGATGGACGGCTGCAAAATCGGAAAGCGGCAAGCTCCCGAGCTCTAGCCACGCGAATTCTTGATAGGCGGTGGCAGTTCTCAGCCATGCATGTTCGTATTCTTCACTACAAGTAAAATAATTCACATAACCAACTGACGGCTTATATGCAGACGGCTTACATGCAGATCCCGGTGGCACAAAAAAAAAAAACCCCAACGCCTTTGTGTCCTTGCCATTGTGCTTTATTTATTCGAACATGTCAGGTGTGTAGCATTCATTCTAAGCGCGCAGAACTGGTTTCCTTTTTTTCTGCTCGGAAGCGTTGCCATGCCCAAGCCAATTAGAATTTTTTGAAGAATCACCTTGTCACATACGTTGCTAAAGCGCCTGTGTTATGGCCGGAAACAGACATGCAAACGAATAAAAGTTGGCAGTAATTGTTTCGCCGTGATGGCATATTCGCAAATAACCACAGTGGTAAACGATTCATGGGCCACCGAACAGGAAGCATGTTCGCGTATATACTTTCAGTGCCCCGTTGGGCGATATGGCTGATTATTGCTGAAAGGAAATTCCAAATGACGGATGATGGATGACGTGATGACTTCTGCGACATTTCACACTGAATCCCTCGGTATCCTTCTATCTATCGTGGGTGGCTGTTTTGCGTCATGTGCATCAGGCAGAAACGCAGCCGTCTGATGGACAGCTTTTACTATCTAAACGAGCACGTGGCACCTGCGCTAAGTCGTATTCTCTCTTCCCCCATTGCCACGCGTTCACCTGCGGTGACAGCCCACCTGTGACGTCGCAACCCTTCCCCATAACTCGGCCAGCATGGAGCGGTCAGCGTATATATAAACTTTTCCTGTAACGTCGATGGCGCACTTTGCTCGCTGCATGTAGTACGTGTTGCCCATTGCCACGAGTACGATGATCGCTCTGTGTGTCAGCAGGGTGCGCTTCTATGCGTTCGCTGCCATAACAGTGCTCCTGGTGCTAGTTGCAATGACGGGAGTGCAAGCCCGTTGCCCTCCCAGGCGACAGGGTCTCTTGAGTACCTGCGTCTACACCGAGTGTTCCCCCGCGGAGTGCGCCGCCGCTGGTATGGAGTGCTGCCCGAAACCATGCGGTGGAAGCTGGTGCGTCAAAGGTATGGTCCGCTGTTTGCTAAACCATGACTGACTTATTCATTGAGCCTAACATTCCAAAAAAAATGTGGTTGATCCCTCTTATATAGGAATCGGTATAGAACACGAAAGTGAAACGTGTCTTCACAGAAGTAGTGTAATGTTTATTGCACATTGATATATAATGCCTATTAGTGTTTTGTGGCTAAAGCGCCCTTAGGCGTTGATGCACCCACGCTGACGCCTGGTGGCACGTCTCCTCCATCACGACTACCAACGTCGATGACCATGAGCAACCGTCGTGCATATGGAAGCTGCACTACGCTGCACACGCTAGCACAACGCGAAAGACGAAGCACGTAACTGACACACTAATACAACGCGCAAGACAAAGCACGTAACTGAATCGTCACCGAGTCAAATCAGCGCGTACAGCACGTCGTAATTGCAGCCTCCGCGATCAACTTCAGAAACATTTTCAGAGCTAATTGCGGAGGCCACGCTCCGCTGTGCTGAGTACGGTGAACGCCACCTAGCGCGTTTCTAACGCGTTTGTGCTAGTGTGGACTAACATTCCAAAACAAGCACAGTGGATTATCAGCGATGGCATGCCTGAGGGCTTAAGATTAAGTTTCACCGGTTGATATTCTTCAGCATTCACTTGGACCAGACTGCATGAATATTTTCTGTACCATTCCCATAGGAATTTGGCCGGCGAATCGAACCCGCGCGTCCTGGCACTCAACTGCAGGGTGTCACAGCCACTGAGCTAACATGGCGCGTAGTACGGTGCACTGTGGGAGGTTATTCACAAGCCTTCGAAAGGTCATTTCCAGTGAATTGGGCCTGTTGTAACAGAAACATTCGCGAAAGAAAAAAAAAATGCGGCCAGCTAGCACTGCCAAGTCTGAAGAAACAGCGGAGCTGGGCGACCTTCATTAGCAACTAGTTTATCGAGGCTTAACGTGGCTTAACTTGACGTTTTCTAGGCAAGGTTGGGCTATCGCAGCAAGGCTAGGCTATTAGGCAGTGCTTCCAGGTTTGGCTATATATAGCCAAATTGGGCTACAGGAAAGAAATAATTGGCGTCGACTTGAACTAGTTGCCTATATATGTGGGTATGTTTAGGCTACTGAAAATCTGCGACTTGGCTTTGTTTGGGCTATAAGTGGCGCTCTAATCCACGCCTTAGATGTGACTTTGATCGGGTAGAAGCAAATCTCGAAGGCTGTTTTAGCTGGCTGAGCCGGCCGCGTGGCTGTGCGTGTGTGCGTGCGCGAAATGACCTTCCCTCCACTTCCCTACCCTATCTGCGCCGTTGTCTGAGCCGGTGGCTTTGATCTTTGGTGCACTTAAACTTACACCCCGCTCGACTGTTACGCACCCGATCCCCGGGCATCGGGATGAACCTGGGAGTAGTGGGTTTTTCACAGTACACTGTACTAACATGGCTATGCCCAGGAAGGGACAGCGATAATCTAGGGTCGGGGCCATCGGGCGATCATGGCGCCGACATGAAAGAAGGGAAGCACGGGTGGATGACACGCTCCAGTGTGTTCATTGCCATGTCTTCTGGGTGAAGCATCGCGCCGGGTACTGCTTTCGACCTACTCCACGTTTCTAGCGCAAAGCTTTACTGCCATTTTCTTCTCCTGCTAGATGAATTTTGTTCGTGCTTACATTCGAGATTCATTTCGATAGGTTGAACGTAAGATCAGATCCTCCTCGGAGGAGAATCCAAACATTGGGGAAAGTGGGCCAAGTATGCAAGAACGTATAAAAAATTGGGAGCAAGACTCCGCGCCAAAGGTGGGTTCTGGTGCTTTCACTTCTAGATAGTTTGCCCGTAAAGTCATGGATGCAGATACTCATTCTCCTAATATCGAAACATGTTTGCCACGATGACATCAGTGCACCACGTCACATGAACTTCACCCGCCCTGTTAGCTTAGCATGTGAGGTGTCGCGCTCCAGGCTCGAGGACGCGGGTTTGATTCCCGGCCACGGCGGCCGCATTTCGATCAAGGCGAAATGCAGGAACACCCGTGTATTTACGTTTAGGTGTACGTTAAAGAACCCGAGGTGTCAAAAATAATTCCGGAGTTCCCCACTGCGTCATGCCTCCCAATCATATCGTGGTTTTGGCACGTAAAACCCCAGCAATTATTAGTTTTGGAATAGGGGCCTCAAACGTTTTGGGGCCCTAAAGAAATAGCGTCGAAGCCACTGCGCATGCGCAAGACGCGAACTGTGTTTGCGTTTCCTGACCTAGCACCAAACTGGGCTCGATTCGTGGTAACGCGTGAAGTTCGTAAGTTAGAAATGATTGCGGTTATCGCTTTCTCCCAACTAACATGTGTAATTAAGATTGATTCATTAGACGCCGCTGATTCAGAATTGTCGGTTTCATGGCTCGTAGGCCTAACAAGGATTGACTTGGCTGGGTGAAGGTACGTAAAATTGGTTACTCAAAACTAAGCGCAACAAGTTGCTTGCTGCAAATAGAAAAAGTTCTAAATTGTAATTAAACGCGAAAACACAAAAATCTAAATTACTCTTCTTATCATCAAATGGTATAGTTTATTTTAATATTTATAACAGCTTTTCTTTGGCGTCTTAGTGACGCTGCAAGCGCAACACGCTATCCGCAAACGTAAAACGCCTCTTCTAAAACTCTTCTCCCCTGCATGCCCCAACGCTAACACCCGCAAAGCTTTTTGGTGCCCCAAACTTTGGGGGCCCCTATTCTAAAACTTCATTAGCACATCAACATGGTTTGTTTTTGACAGTAAGCGGTTTTCACAGCATAACCGCTGTTATCACTTTTTTGTTTACCTTTGCTCTTTGTGCGCCGTCGCTGCTTTTACCATTTCGAGCGTGTTATACGACTGCGCGCTTCCTACACTGGTGTGCCGTTTTGCGCAGTAACTTTTTAAAGCTTCGCGTACACCAATTCAGACAACGAGCGGCATCTGTTGTCTGTCACTTTATTTTAACGCATGTTCTTGCCGTGCTAGAGACCTAAGATGGCAGCCATGCAGGTTGATCTACCAGCTAACCCAGGCCAAGCTAATTCGCGCGTTCACGCTACGTCGGCCTATATTTAGGTCTTTACGGAGCCCTGAAAGGAGACATTGCCGCCGTTGCCCGAGTAGAGTTGGGCCCGGCTGCGAGTTGCAACCAAGTCTCACTATTTTACTGATCACCGCAGCGTCTTCATAAGCATAAAAAATGATGAATAAATACTGTATTCATTGCAAACATGTCTGTACATCATTGCGAAACCACACCTCGGCCACAGTTTGACAATGGGCCTAGCCAGGACAGTGAAGCTTTCGCTATCAACCAGGGTTACCCAAAGCTAAACCACAGCAATTTTTTTTTCAGTTTACATTTCTTCTCGATTCTATTGCTACCAGTCGTCTACATTTACTCTTTATAACAATTAAATGTCCTACCTTCGCCAATTATGCATTTATTTTGCCGATAAAGGGTGTGACACTTTTCGCGTTACGCACAGATTTTGCTGGGGTACTCGCCAAAGGCTTCTGCTATAAAAACATGGCTCACAGCTGCACGATCTGCAATGCGCAGTAAGATGCGCGCCTATACCGTTTTTGAGTTATTCGCGTGTTTCATGATACGGTCGTTCACACAACGGGAAGTCTGGGCGACGTAGGTTTTTTTTCAGAACTTATCGGTACCTCGTAGACCACTGCAGTAGAACACGCAGTGGTCTACCACTCCAGTGGTCAATAAGGTACCGCACCGTAGCCACTGTGGGATAGCATACGGTACCATAGTGCCTTTCTTTCGGAAATCCTCCCCAGCTTGGCAATAATCCAAAAGAAGGGGAGGTGAGCAGGATTCCTGAAGAAAGGGACCAGTCGTACCTTATTACCACAAGGTGAGCCACAGCCTCAA
This sequence comes from Dermacentor silvarum, assembly GCF_013339745.2. NCBI lineage: Eukaryota > Metazoa > Arthropoda > Arachnida > Ixodida > Ixodidae > Dermacentor > Dermacentor silvarum. The sequence goes on from NC_051159.1 coordinate 25,843,090, forward strand.
GAAAGGGCGAACAGGAATCGGGAGGTGTTGTTTTCCGCCCCGAACAAACTGGCTCGCCGCTGCCTCCAAATGACTGAATGTGTTACGCGAACGTGCAAAGAAAGACACGAGCACAACGCTAAGTTGCGGGAAAACCTACATCGGGCAGACCAGCGGTTGTAGAGATAAAACCGCGCGGGAACTGCTAGAGGTATCTATTCGAATTAGCGGTCAAGCTTGGGTTAGTCAAACATTTATTTCGTTATATGATGGGGGCGGAAATGAAAGTCGGGGGGGGGGGGGGGGGGGCTTGTCAAACAAGACGGCTTGTCGTTTGCTCTTTGCGTCCCTTGGTGTCGAGAGCGTGTGCGCGATATCTATTTAGCAAGCTTTGTGCCTAAAGAACAGTTGTGAGTGTAGCGCCGCCTTTCTTTCTACTGTCTATCACTTTTGATCTTTCTTTTTGAGATTGTTGCGCTACAATATCATGTCGTGCAGAAAAATTTTATTCATGCTTATGGCTTCACAGGTTATTCTGGCTTCGTTTACTACACTTTATCTACCTTCATTTTCCTGAATTTCAGAGGAATCTGTAATTCGAGACACAAGACTCTGCACACACGCACAATCGCTACTAATTGTAGTGGTTCAGCCTGTCAAGGTGGCCGAATCGCCACGCGCCAAGCGTGGCAACGCATTTTCTTGTACGCGTGCGTTCATTGCTTGTCGATGCATGCGTCCGAGGCGTAACAATTTTCAATATAGGGTTTGTGCTAGAGGTCCTGTGCTGTAACCCTGCCATCGGGCTCATTATTAATGGGCACTTTTTACTACACACTAATTTGTTGGGAATGACGATTTTACAATGTCCCGAAGACGTTTGTAGCCAGAAGAACAATGTTTAGACAAATAATTTTACTACCCATCGTTCCCAGGCTTGCTGAAACGCCCCACTGGCAGCTCCCGTAGACACTGGCGCTAGAGTTCCCTCTGGTGATCACTGTATGAAACTCTATGGGTGTGCCTTCCGATTGGAAGATTAGTGAGGCTGAGTGACGACACGCACGGGGAAGAGACGCTTGTGCGTGTCACTTTGACTGTCTCGCTGGGAACATGACTGCCCCGACAAAAAAGCCACGTAGCGTTTGGTTTTAAATTTCGGCTGTTGCTGGGCCAGTGCATGAGCGCGTCACGTATATTTTACGCTTGTTTAAAATAGTCCCACTCAGTGAGCCACGTTTTAAAGAATCCCGTGCGGTGAACATTTATTTGTAGCCTTCCGCTATGGCATCTCATCGCCCCAAAGTTCCTTTGGCAGGTTGTACGAGTCCCATTGATCAAAATCTGGCGAAATGTGCTGGGGTACTTCGCGCCTATCACACGGCACATATCTATTCTTGGTTTTACGCCACCTAATTTGAGTGTCTCGAATCTGTACGATGAAAGACAATGACGCCGCAACTGAAATGTAGATATAAGGTAAAATAAAATGTTATTTGCCACTAGTAGGAGCCGTGTCTACATCTACTGCGTGCTTTTCCAAACTTCTGAATGCTTTACCAAGTAAGCTACGGCGGCGGAAATCATCCCACCCACTTTCTTGGGCATTTCTTTTTGCGCCAAGATTGGCCCGGCTAGTGTTAATGCAGCGCCTCTTACGTCTAAGGCGGCGCTGGATTACTTTCCTAGACCTAAACATATGCACACGTACCAATACCCAAACAAATAGACGGGAGGCTGTCCGCCGTGGCAGCCTAATACTTGTATGTAACGTAGCGCAGGCGTAATGTTTAAGATGTAGGCTTGGCTCCTACCTGCCGCCAGTTAGGTTTTCTTTTAAAGTTGTAATGACAATAAGGTCATACTTAGGTAACTTTACCCCTATTGCGGTATGCTTGTTTGGCCGCATGTAGGCTCTCTGAAAGACCCGATGACGAAAGTTAGGAGCTTATCTGACTAGGGATGCACTGGCTTCTGTCTGCTGAACTGACCACATGGCCCACAATTTGCGACTGGCAGCTGTCTGGCCTAGCAGACTATAGTGTCACCGGATAAGTTCCCGAAAACACAACTTCTGCACTGCCTGTGTCATATTGGTGGGTGGCCATTCTTAGCCAATCCCCCAGAATAAACAAGGGACATTTAGCCTTAATATACCGTAAACACTAGTGCAAGGGCCGCACCCCCAACTTGGCAGCCCAATATTCGCACAAAAGTTCAGAGAAGCAATCGCGTTAGGCGCCCCGATGCCGCGCCCGAGCATCGGCGAATTTTCGAGCGCTGCGTACTTCCGCATGCAGGTACTGGATGGCGAGACCTGCGGTGTGCACAAGATCTAGGGTGTGCGCTAGTCACCGGCTGGACCGGCACCATTTTGACCAAGAAGTTAGATCCCGTGTAAAGACCGCACCTCGTCAAAATTGTGGAAAAAGAGTGTGGCCCTTACAAGAGTCTATACGGCATTCGAGCGATAGCACCCCATGCATGTCGACCGCAGCCGCTTGATGAATCGCCCTTGAAATGTCGATCCATAGCCGCGTCTTCGATGCAAGCAAGCGCGAGAGGGAGAGAAGCGCGAGAAAGGAGCCTGGCTGTAGTGCGCTCCTCATATCTGATGCCACTCCACATGCCTCATTCTATGAGCCCTCTTACAGTGTCCATGCCTCGCCCAATAAAGCCACGTTGCGCCCAGGAGTTTTAAGGACGCAACCATAGCCGTCGCTCTGCGACGGAGCCGGCCGGTGCCCGCGTCGTTCGCTTGGAGCAAATGTGACTGAAGTTGTGTCAGCACTACACTGCCGAAACAAAGAAAAATCATATTTATGTCGCACAATAGCATATCACTGTTACACATTCACCATTAGAATTAAAGATGTGTATACGCGTTGACGTCATCGGTCTTCTCCAAGGGACGGATACGCCCCCAATTTTTTTTCTCTGTACACATGTCAATAAACATAAAATTGATTCCTCCTCTGATTTACCTGGCCTCATTGTTTCTTTTGTTTTTTTGCTGTGGCTGTCACTCGGAGAAGATCGATCCTCTTAAAATCATTTGCTCTCGAATATATCGAAACTACCGCTCAGCGCAGAATTCTTGCTACAGAGATTACTTCGTTAACGCTCCATTGTAATTAAGGATTTGGACAGTGTGACTTTGAGTCAATGTTTACGAAATAAATATTACTCTTTTTCAGTTAGCTAAGTAATCACTGTGCCTTGTGCAAGTGCCGTCCACCTTTTTGTTCCGTAGAAAATACACCTATTTCGACTAAAAATACTCTTTTGGTAGAATTAAGCTGCATAGCCGAAATGAAAAGAAAAGTAAGGTAGTGAAACTACTGCGTGTTCAGATGCACTTTATTGCTCTAAACTCTGATATATGCGATATGTGCATTTGTTGACCTTTATGCGCTTCAGAAAAGTAGATGAAATTGTTTGTGTTGCGGAAGCCACATTTCAATGGAGGCGAAACGCAAAAACGGGCGTGTGCTTGCGTTGTAGTGCAATTTAAAGAACCCCAGGTGAATAAAATTAATCCGAAGTCCTCCACTACAGCGTGCCTCGTAATCAGAACTGGTTCTGGCATGCAAAAACCCAGAAAGAAGAAATTGTTCGCATTGTATGTGCATTGTATGTGTCTAGGTTATGCCCGCTTGAGCCTAGGTGCAACAAAACGTGGTACGCAATCCATTTTAAGTGCATCAGCATTTCTGCGCTTACCCGACGAGGAAAACCGTCCGCCCCTGCCGTAAGACGATCGCTTTCACGATAGCGCCCGCAGCAGCGAGCCAATTCACCTTCAAGCTGCCCCTCGCTTAAGCGGCCAGAAAAGTGTTCACGAAGCTATCAGCACTCGCCGCATTCTGCCTACATCCCAGATCGCTTTCAACATAGAGGCCCACAGGTCTCTTCAACGCAAACTAAGCGGAGAGAACACAGCGCACTAAGCTATCGGCGGTCGGCGCTCACTGTCGCAGATCATTTTCAAGATACGGCCCGCGCGGCCGTGGCATACGCCGCCGTCGCTGGGGTATGGTTGATCACAGCTCATGATGGTTCAACGCAGATGGATAATGCGCTCAACAGCGATAACGTCTTATAATGCTGCGAACGTCATCAGCCTAAGTGGCGCCGCCCCCTTCGGTACTTTGCTTGCGTCATCAATTCACCTTGCGCCGCCGTCCGCAGCAGTTCGTACTAGCCGGATCAAGTTTTATAACATTGATAATGACACCGGGCTGCGTGGAGATGAGCAAGGGGTACAACGCTTACGCGTACTTGGACAACTACCAACAAGCGGCTGTAACCTGATGTTTAGAGCGCTACAAAGGCTACTGTGCTGTGCGGTGATAGTATGCGGTGAGATTGGAAGACTATGATTGTGCATCTGTGCTCCCAGTATATCTACATTCCTCTCGTTTTACCTCTTTCCCCTCTCTCCAGCATGGGGTAGGAAACAGGACTTGCCCTCTGGTTAACCTTCCTGCCTTTCGCTTTACTTCTCTCTTTCTCTATATATATATATATATATATATATATATATATATATATAATCACTCCCAGTGAAGTTCCTGCCTGAATTTTTCGAAGTGCTGTCAGGTTCAGCGTTTGCGCAGAGTACGAGGAGGTACCACTGCATAAATAATACACAGCAATGCTTCTGCACCGTAAGAACAAAATGTACTGTGTTCATTATACAGTGCCCGCCTCTAGATCACACATATGCTAAATGTTCCATGGCTTCGGGCTCATGGTTTTCCAATTTTCTCATTGAATACAAGATCAGACACCACAACTTTATGTATCTCAATTTTGGTTCCTTCCATACAAAGCAGGCGTCAATGTGTAACACTAGAAAATATTGTGTTGTAATGTTGTTGAAATGTTATTTCTGTTTCACGCCTTTTTTTCGCACCGTTCTAGGCACAGGACCGCCATCAGAATACCCAGAGACCTGCCCACCAGCCTTTAATTGGGCCCCGAACTGCGCAGCACCCAGGAATAATACGACTTGTGAACAACTGAACTGCTCCAGGCAGGGCTCCATCTGCTGCCGCAATAGCTGCAAGGAAAACTACTGCTACCAAATACCTGGGACTTCCAAGTGAGGCCCTCGGTCACCGCTAGACACGCCAAGCCTCTTCTCGACACGGCATCAGAATAAACAACTGTCTTGCAAACAAATGGCGCAGAGGAAGTGACTTGCTCGTCTATCTTCCGCACGCCAGACAGTTTGCATGCAATGTGTACGCGTTTAATATTGCTGAGACCTCAATATACTGCTAGGTTACTTATGGTCATCACGTGGCTCCTTGGTTCGTCACTCTGGTCATTTTACATGTGTCAAACAACCTTCGAAGTCATTCTGCGTTCATGCTTCGGTCATGTAATTCAGAGATCCTTCATCATTCGCGTGCTGCATTATCGCGCCAATGAATGCAATTTTGCGCGCACCTGCGACCGCTCACTTGGTACATTCAACCCTTTTACTTTGTGGTCGTAATTTACTCTTCTGCCGAAAATGCATTCTGAGCTGTATAAGCAAGAAAGCTGAATTGTCGACTTTTCAATACTACTATGTACTGTCACAGGCCATCGCTCGGGCGGGTTTCTCACCCACTCAGCGGGTCTTCTAACAACAATGAGCATGCGCCCAAACAACGCGTGTACTTAAAATCTCGATATTGAATTGACAGGTGACATTCTATGGCGTTCCTGACCTTGTTTTGGTGCTGCCACGGCCCAACATTCAAACACTGTTCTCTTTGACATACTTCCTGCACCGGCAAAGGCATTTCAAAACCACTCCCGCCTGACAGGAGACGTACTTGCTCTCGTGGTTTACGATGCAATCTGGTGCTTTGCGGGGACAAGGGTTGGTCAGTCTGCAGAGCCTAGAAAGCTTGAAAGGGGCAAAGATCGCCTCTATGTCAGGTCGCTGTGCGATCTGTTTAAATTTGTGTGAACATGGTGTAAATAGGCAATAGCGACCAACTATTTTTTTCTCCAGGTTTTTGCGTTTGTCACAGACTATTAGAACAAGCAATGAAAGCACATTTGAAGTATATTTCCGTGCCAAGGCTGGCTAAGTAAGCTGCCCATTAAGAATAACTGCGACACTGACACGTGTAAGAAGTTTGTCGGGCTCTTTCTGCAAGAAAAGCTGAAACTCGCAATTGGAGGCGCTTGCGTGATCAAGGATTTCTTCGAAGTAAATAACCTTGTTTCGGAGAATTCTGGGATCAATTTATATGCATTTTCAATGGATTTGAAAGATTTGTATTAGTCTATACCAAAGGATGAGTTGATTCAGTGTCCAGGATAGCATTGACAGCTACGGGTCCGTCATTTCAGAATGACGTGGGCATACCGGGAGATAAGCTTGTGGAGATGCTCGAAATTGATCTGACTTCTACACATGTTGAATGGGACTGCAGTCTTTACCTTCAGAATAGCGGTTTGTCTGTAGGTTCTTGCATAGCCCGAATTCTAAGTGATTTGTTTTTAACTCGTGCAGACACAGCAATATTTTTTCTTTCTCAAGGGTAGTGTTTTTTAAGTCTCTTTAGTTTGTGGATGATTTTTGTGATTTTCGACAGGAATTGAATTGCCGAACAGCTGGTAGTCAGTAAAACTTTGACGGCTTTTAAGGTGATTTTAACTCCTCTAGAAGTGGTTCGCGAACTTTCGGTTGACCCATTCATAAGGTTTATGGATCTAAGATTGTTTTCATTACTGACAATATCTGTTGTGGATGGAGCCTAGGGCTAACAGACCCCTACTCGCGTTTACTTCATTTCATTCAAAGTTCCTCAAACGTAGCATCGCCAATGTGTACCTGGTAAGAGGTTTTAGGAAGACTTGTTCACACTGAGCGCAGGAGAGGTTTTCGAAACAGAATGACCGTTCAGAGCCGGCAAGCTACCCGGAACAGGTTCTTGCCTCCGTAGCAGAAACGAAACTGGAGAGGATGCCAACACGTCAACGGAATGTAGAACAGCCTCGATTAAAAGAAAAGTTGGTCTGCAATTTCAAAAAGGTAGCACAGCGAGCAGATGTGAAGATGAACACCTCTGCCGCTTTCGAGCTGTCTGGACTTCGCAGAATCGCCAAACCTTGTCCCCGCAAAGCCCCAGTTTGCGCCGTAAACCACGAGATTAGCTGCAGTGCCGTCCACCGCTGTGTATATAGAGCGCGCGCGCGGCCGGCTTCGCTCTGCGAGGTGGCACCTGGCAACAGCAGCTGGGTCCGAGATAGTTTTTGCAGGCGCATGCGCCGCTTAATAAACGAGCAGAACTTCGTGCGTTGCTTTTCAACACAGGTTATATTCGTAAGGGATTTCGTGAGGTGACGTAACTGTTAGCATGGGCTGATGAGGCGTCCGATTTGTCAAGCCACTGAAGAAAGATGAAATTGTCATCCACCCAAATGTAGGACGAAGACACAAACGAAACCCGTACGGGTTTCTCTGAAAGCTTCGCAGTTGAGCAAAAAATTGTCCCGGGTCCGGGATTCGAACCCGCGACCAACGCCTTTCTGGGGCGGTTGCTCTACCATCTGAGCTAACCAGGAGAATAGCAGATCGCCGCTCGAGGACGAAGTAATCGACAACTGTAAGCTCAAGGATACACAATATGGAAAACCAGTTATGCGGAATCCCGAAAGGTGAAGGAAGTATCATGAAAGGGAGAAATTGTCATCCATCGGAATATAGCACGCAGCTACAAGAAGCTTCTCTTTCGTGATAATTTCTCCACCTTTCGGGATTCCGCAGAACTAATTTTGCATCAAGCCACTTAGTATGAGAGAAAAACAAATATCGGTGTTCACCGATTTTAGATAATGTCAACGGCGAATAAAGCGACTACAACATGCACATAGTGGGTAGAATATCTCTAAGTGTACCTGACACCTTCGCCAAATACCCTGTTTTGCCTTGGCTCCTCAGCTGAAAGCCCAAGAGCGACACGCAATAACTATTAGGGGGCGGAGTGAGTTAGTGAAATAACTTTATTGACGATCCGGCATAAAGGGGGGAAGGGGGTAGGGGAATTAAAGCGAGACACTAGCGTGCTCGAACGTCCCGGAGCAGCAAGCTACTCGCGTCAAACCCGTGGGGGTGCCGCTTTCGGCCGCTGGCGTTCCAGGATGCTAAGCACGTGCTGGACCACGTCTCTTTGGTTGCCTGGCTCTCGGCTGATGATATTGCTGCTGATGGCAGTTGGCATTGCTTCTTCTTGGTTACCCGGCTGGTGGCGCACAGTCCCAGAGGAGTTGTCTCTGGGTGGCGCGCGCCTTCTTGCATGCAGTGTTGTCATATATCCGTGGTGTATACATCCGGGCAAACGTGCTTTGCCCAGACGGGGGTCCATATGGCTTGTACTTTCAACTGCCGTAGTGTGGCTGCTTCGCTGCGTTGTAGGTCTCGGTGAGGCGGTGGGTAGAGGCGTCTGCTCGTTCTGTACCACTGCAGAACGTCGCCGTAGGTTGTGATGGAATACTCTTCGTCTTCGGCATCGGGTCGCTGCGGCTCCGAGGAATGCGTTGACAGAGACCCGCGGCTAGTTAGCGCGTTTGCCTCCGTATCTGCCTCCTCATTGTGGTTCGGGCCCGCGTCCAGCTCCCCGGCGTGCGCAGGGAACCACTTGACGGTAACGTTCGTTTCCGGTCTTGCTATCGTTGAACATACTCTTGCAGTGGTTCCATGGGCGTTGTTTGTAGCAAAGTTGACTATTGCCGGCTTCGAGTCGCTGAGGACCGTGCGGCAACCCGGGATCGCTAGTGCCAGTGCGATTGCAAACTCCTCGGCTTGCGTGGGCGACTTGCACCGTATGCTTCCAGACGTTGTGAGTCCGGTGTCTGCAGCGATGACTGCTGCTGCGTACGTGTTTGGCCGGTGGGGATACTTTGCCACGTCCACGTAGTACGCGCGCGGATCGCTGCCGTGACCCTTTGTGAGGGCCGTGGCTCTCGCCATTCTTCTTTCTTGGTGTACTTGCGGATGCATGTGCTTCGGCAAGGGTGGTACCCTCAGCCTTTGGAGAACGTCCCGGGGTAGCTGCTTTGCTACCTCCGGGGTTGTCGCTGGCGCGTTGATTCCGATGCGTTGTAGTATCGTTCTTCCCGTCCTGGTCTGCGCCATTCGCTGGGCTTCTGCGATTTCTTCCAGCTTGGTGTGAACGCCCAACGCGAGCATGCGTTCCGTGTTGGTGGGGGGGGGGGGGTATAGGCCCAGGGCCGTCTTGTATGCCTTTCTGATCATCGCGTCAATCTTGATCTTCTCCGCCGCATTCCAATTGTGGAACGACGCTACGTAAGAGATGTGGCTGACGGCAAACGACTGGGTGAGTCGTAGTAGACTGTCTTCTCTCATGCCCTGGTACCGCATGGTCACCTTCTTGAGTAAGCGGGTGGCCAGCGAGAGCTTTGCGTGGAGCTTCTGTACCGTCACGTTGTTGCGGTTCAGGTCCTGGAGGTGCAGCCCCAAAACTCTGAGCGTCTGCACGTGCGGTATCGGCGTTCCGTCTTCGGTTACCACGTTGATGTGCTGCGTTGTCGGGCGTCACGCACTTTGCGGTGAGATCACTAGCAGTTCCGAATTGGTTGGTGAGCATTTGAGTCCGGTGGGTCGTAGGGCGACGACGCCCAAGCAGCACGAAAGCACTGGGCCAAGCATGGTTCAATGCTCGCAGAAATTGGTACGAACTTTGGTCCAATCCTGGCATCATGGCAAAGTGCAGCCCGATCCAAGGTCCCCCCACTGTTCGAGCCAAGATTGGCCGTACAGTTTGCCATTGTAGTATCTAATGTAGTTCGAGCATAGAGCCAGTGTACAGCCATTCTGTATCCAGTGTATTTAAATAATTTAGTGCTCAGCCATTTTGTATCCAACGCGTTTCCAGCATATCCAGTGCTCAGCCATTTTGTATCCAACGGGCTTCCACAATATCCAGTGCTCAGCCATTTCGTATCCAACGCGCTTCCAGAATAGCCAGTGCTCAGCCATCTTGTATCCAACGCGTTTCCAGAATACCCAGTGCTCAGCCATTCTGTATCCAACGTGTTTCAAGATTATCCAGTGCTCAGCCATTTTGCATCCAATGGGTCTGGCAGCACGGCAACGATGCGGTCACCTTACGTTCAGCATCTGCTTTTCTTGCAGGATCTTGCTTGCTGTCACTATCCGTAACCAAAAGTCCCGTGATCGGTTGCTCCCTTCATCGATCCAAGGACTGGCTTCCTACAGACCCTTGCACTCACCCGTCCCGGTATTCGAGTCACCACCTTAGCTGGAAAGCGGAAGCAGCCGACAGCGCACTTGCCCTGCGGCGCCCCTACCGGAGCCAACGCTTTTCCAACTGCCGTCATACTCTGCCCCTGGAACCACCGGATCGACACCAGCATCAGCTTTGCTCGATAAAAGGATCGCCACTCCCTCCCTCCCTCTCAGTGGGTCTGGCAGCACGGCAACGATGCGGTCACCTTACGTTCAGCATCTGCTTTTCTTGCAGGATCTTGCTTGCTGTCACTATCCGTAACCAAAATTCCCGTGATCGGTTGCTCCCTTCATCGATCTAAGAACTGGCTTCCTACAGAACCCTTGCACTCACCCGTCCCGGTATTCGAGTCAACACCTCAGCTGGAAAGCAGAAGCAGCCGACAGCGCACTTTCCCTGCGGCGCCCCTACCGGAGCCAACGCTTTTCCAACTGCCGTCATACTCTGCCCCTGGAACCACCGGATCGACACAAGCATCAGCTTTGCTCGATAAAAGGATCACCACTCCCTCCCTCCCTCTCAGTGGGTCTGGCAGCACGGCAACGACGCGGTCACTTTACGTTCAGCATCTGCTTTTCTTGCAGGCTCTTGCATTGCTGCCACTATCCGTCACCAAAAGTCCCGTGATCGGTTGCTCCCTTCATCGATCCAAGAACTGGCTTCCTACAGAACCCTTGCACTCACCCGTCCCGGTATTCGAGTCACCACCTTAGCTGGAAAGCGGAAGCAGCTGACAGCGCACTTGCCCTGCGGCGCCCCTACCGGAGCCAACGCTTTTCCAACTGCCGTCATACTCTGCCCCTGGAACCACCGGATCGACACCAGCATCAGCTTTGCTCGATAAAAGCATCGCCACTCCCTCCCTCCCTCTCAGTGGGTCTGGCAGCACGGCAACGATGCGGTCACTTTACGTTCAGCATCTGCTTTTCTTGCAGGATCTTGCATTGCTGTCACTATCCGTAACCAAAAGTCCCGTGATCGGTTGCTCCCTTCATCGATCCAAGGACTGGCTTCCTACAGACCCTTGCACTCACCCGTCCCGGTATTCGAGTCACCACCTTAGCTGGAAAGCGGAAGCAGCCGACAGCGCACTTGCCCTGCGGCGCCCCTACCGGAGCCAACGCTTTTCCAACTGCCGTCATACTCTGCCCCTGGAACCACCGGATCGACACCAGCATCAGCTTTGCTCGATAAAAGGATCGCCACTCCCTCCCTCCCTCTCAGTGGGTCTGGCAGCACGGCAACGATGCGGTCAGCTTACGTTCAGCATCTGCTTTTCTTGCAGGATCTTGCTTGCTGTCACTATCCGTAACCAAAAGTCCCGTGATCGGTTGCTCCCTTCATCGATCCAAGAACTGGCTTCCTACAGAACCCTTGCACTCACCCGTCCCGGTATTCGAGTCAACACCTCAGCTGGAAAGCAGAAGCAGCCGACAGCGCACTTTCCCTGCGGCGCCCCTACCGGAGCCAACGCTTTTCCAACTGCCGTCATACTCTGCCCCTGGAACCACCGGATCGACACAAGCATCAGCTTTGCTCGATAAAAGGATCACCACTCCCTCCCTCCCTCTCAGTGGGTCTGGCAGCACGGCAACGACGCGGTCACTTTACGTTCAGCATCTGCTTTTCTTGCAGGCTCTTGCATTGCTGCCACTATCCGTCACCAAAAGTCCCGTGATCGGTTGCTCCCTTCATCGATCCAAGAACTGGCTTCCTACAGAACCCTTGCACTCACCCGTCCCGGTATTCGAGTCAACACCTCAGCTGGAAAGCAGAAGCAGCCGACAGCGCACTTTCCCTGCGGCGCCCCTACCGGAGCCAACGCTTTTCCAACTGCCGTCATACTCTGCCCCTGGAACCACCGGATCGACACCAGCATCAGCTTTGCTCGATAAAAGGATCGCCACTCCCTCCCTCCCTCTCAGTGGGTCTGGCAGCACGGCAACGATGCGGTCACTTTACGTTCAGCATCTGCCTTTCTTGCAGGATCTTGCATTGCTGTCACTATCCGTCACCAAAAGTCCCGTGATCGGTTGCTCCCTTCATCGATCCAAGAACTGCCTTCCTACAGAACCCTTGCACTCACCCGTCCCGGTATTCGAGTCAACACCTCAGCTGGAAAGCAGAAGCAGCCGACAGCGCACTTTCCCTGCGGCGCCCCTACCGGAGCCAACGCTTTTCCAACTGCCGTCATACTCTGCCCCTGGAACCACCGGATCGACACCAGCATCAGCTTTGCTCGATAAAAGGATCGCCACTCCCTCCCTCCCTCTCAGTGGGTCTGGCAGCACGGCAACGATGCGGTCACTTTACGTTCAGCATCTGCTTTTCTTGCAGGCTCTTGCATTGCTGCCACTATCCGTCACCAAAAGTCCCGTGATCGGTTGCTCCCTTCATCGATCCAAGAACTGCCTTTCTACAGAACCCTTGCACTCACCCGTCCCGGTATTCGAGTCACCACCTCAGCTGGAAAGCGGAAGCAGCCGACAGCGCACTTGCCCTGCGGCGCCCCTACCGGAGCCAACGCTTTTCCAACTGCCGTCATACTCTGCCCCTGGAACCACCGGATCGACACCAGCATCAGCTTTGCTCGATAAAAGGATCGCCACTCCCTCCCTCCCTCCCTCTCAGTGGGTCTGGCAGCACGGCAACGATGCGGTCACCTTACGTTCAGCATCTGCTTTTCTTGCAGGTAAATAACAAATGCTCTTTGTTTGCTAAGCGCACCAGTTACGCTGCCCTCGTTGTGCTGCCGGGCCCACGCAGCTTCTTGCTCACTGTGAAACAATGCACGTGCATTTTGGTAAAACTACTACTACTCGCCGGCGACATCGAAGAAAATCCCGGTCCTAGCCTTCGTTCCGCTACTACGCAAACGTCGGGGGATATTATGTCTGCTCTTGACGAAATTCGCTCAGGACAGACCTCCTTGCTAAATGAAATGAAATCGATTCGCACTAAGTTATGGCAAAATGACAAGGTGTTTGAAAGTATAAGAAAAAGACTGGACAAGATTGAGCAGGACTGTTCGTGCATTGCTGCGATGAAAACAAAATTAGATAACACCCACGACCTTACAATGCGTAACGCCGCTGATATTGCAAATCTTGTAGCACGAATAGACGACGCTGAAAATAGGTCGCGTCGTAACAACCTAGCGTTTTTTGGGTTGACAGATGCAGGACGTGAAACGTGGGATCAATCTGAAAGCCTAATTATACAGCACTGCAGCTCTAACCTTAATCTTGATAACCAGTCAAGTGACATAGAGCGCGCCCACCGGTTCGGAAAATTCGAACAAAGTAAAAACAGACCTATCATTGTGATGCTCGCCAACTTCAAAGCAAAACAACGTATTCTTTCGAATGCAAAAAAAGTAAGAGGATCAGGCTTCAGAATATCCGAAGACTACTCCCGCAACACCCGTGATGCCCGCAAAAACCTCGTTGAGTATGGCAAATCCCAAGGGAAAGCTTTTAAGCTTCGTCACGACAAGCTGATTATAGATAATAGGAGCTACGTATTTGATCACTCCAACAATAGGGTCATCGCATATAAAAGATAGCTACCTCCCAATGCCTCCGGAAATACGTGTGACCCTTTCCCATTTCTTTACACAAACATTAGAAGCATTCTTCCAAAACGTGATTCACTTCAATACCTTGTCGAAACCACTGAATCTAAAATAATTGCTCTTACCGAAACATGGCTTAATTCATCTGTTGATGATTCTGAACTGTTATGCACTTTCCCCGATTTTGTTATTTTTCGTCGCGACCGAGGCGGTAGGCGGGGCGGTGGTGTTATGCTGGCTACCCACCGTAGTCTTAACTGCTCATTAATCAACATTGCTACTCCAATCGAAGCCTTATTCCTGGTTTGTAAAACTTCATATCCACCTATTATATTAGGTGTATGCTATCGCCCTCCTGACGCTGAACCTTCCTTCATTGTTTCGCTATATGAATTACTTTGCTCTATAACGTCCACACACCGTAACGCTTCCATCATTTTATACGGCGACTTCAACTTTCCCTCCATAAACTGGCTTGATATGTTATCATCTTTATCAAAGAATAACAAAGAATGTGAATTTTTGAACATGTGCCTCACATTTGGTCTTACACAGCTAATCTTGGAACCAACGAGACTTACTGATAAAAGCGCACACATACTAGATCTTTTGTTGACGTCACACCCTGATAATGTCTCGTCACTAACAATTTTACCTGGGTTAAGTGACCACGTAATAGTTCATGGTTCCATTCATTGCAAACTATTACTCCCTAAAAAAGAAAAGAAATTATTAACACTGTACGATAAAGGAGATTATGGCAGCATGAATAGAGACCTGAGTTCTGCACTTGGTTCCTAGTTCATTTTCTGGATAGATCAGTTGAGACAAACTGGCTGTTGTTTAAAAACAAAATGCCGTGACCTAATTAATAGATATATACCAACCATTTATGTTACAGAGCGCGTATCGTCACCTTGCTTCAATAACAACTTAAAACGTCTGAATAATGAAAAGAAGAGACATTTTAGAGCCGCCAAAAATACTAACAACGCATGCGCTTGGGCAAGATGCCACGTGGCTGAAAAAACATTTCAGCGCTTTGCAGTGGAAGCTAAGCAACGTTTCCTTTCTACTAAATTGCCTACAATGTTGCGTAATAATCCAAAGCAATTCTGGAAAACAATTAAACCAGCCCACCATAAAACTGTTTCTTTATGCGACGATCACAATAACCCTCTTCCTGAAGCAGTAGTTCCTCATGTACTTAATGAAACTTTTTCTTCTGTATTAACTCTCGAACCGAATGATGAACTGCCCAATTTTCCTGAATTTAGTTACCTTGCTATGCCCGATATACAAGTCAGCCCTCATGGCATCAGCAAACTAATTGACAATCTAAATTGTCATCTTCTGCAGGCATCGACGGAATTAACTCCAAGGTGTTAAAAAATACCAAGCGTAGTACAAGTGTCATCCTGTCTCACATTTTCCAACAGTCCCTGTCATTAGGAGTGGTGCCACAGGACTGGAAGGTGGGCAGGATCATCCCAGTCCCAAAGAAAGGTACATCGTCATCACATAATAGCTATCGACCGATTTCATTAACGTGTGTGGCCTCAAAATTAATGGAGCACGTCATTTATTCGCATGTAACCAAGTTTCTAATCTCTGTTGACTTCTTTCACCCACAGCAACATGGTTTCCGAAAAGGTTTATCTTGTGAGACCCAGCTTGCATTATTTACTTATGACATCAGCTCAAGCATTGATCGCAATATTCCCATAGACGCCCTGTTCCTCGACTTCGAGAAAGCCTTTGACAACGTACCACACAAACGACTATTCCTTAAGGTCTCACACGTAAATCTAAACCCCTTTGTCTTCGACTGGCTGTGTGACTTCCTACAAAACAGGCCACAGTTTGTCTGTATTAATGGGCATACTTCCTCATTAGCTCCTGTTATATCCGGAGTTCCTCAAGACACCGTCCTCGGACCATTACTTTTTTTTAAATCTTCATCAATGACCTACCGACAAACATCTCCTCCTGTATTCGACTTTTCGCAGACGATTGTGTCCTTTACCGTCCTATCCATAGCTTCCATGATAACATTTCCCTTCAAAACGATTTACTAACTGTTGAAAACTGGTGTAGAACTTGGCTAATGTGTTTAAATATCAAGAAGACATCGCAGATCTCATTCCACCGCCGAGCTTCCTACCAAGCACATAGGTACGTCATTTTTGGCTCCGAATTATCTTTAGCTTCATCGTATAAGTACCTTGGTATCACAGTGACTAATGACCTCAGCTGTTCAAATCATATAGGAAGCATAACAAATGAAGCTAACCGTGTCCTTGGCTATGTCCTGCTTAACCTTAACTTTACCCCTCCTCACGTAAAATTGCTAACGTACCAAACGTTCATTCGTCCCAAGCTGGAATACGCATGCGCAGTTTGGGACCCGTACCAGATTAACCTACAGAAATATCTTGAGTCTATTCAAAAGCGTGCTATTAGATTTGTCTTCTCAGATTATTCATACTATTATAGCGTCACTGATCTAAAACATACGGCTAATCTTCCCAGTCTTGTGTCACGCAGAAAAATAGCGTGCCTGTCCCTCTACCACAAGTTTTATCACTCGTCTCTTGCTCACTCGATTATGGTACCTGCTCATCGCCTTTCGCTCCGCAACAGTCACTCTAAAGCTGTATACCCACCACCTGCGCGCACTACTGCGCACCTCAACTCATTTTTCATTCGAACAGCGAATGACTGGAATCATTTGCCCACCGACGCTGCGCACCACTCCGACCCGTGCCACTTCAAGTCATTCATCGAAGAACTCGTACAAATGTAACCCACCCCTCATGTAATACCCCATATCAGGGGCATTTGGGGTATCAATAAATAAATAAATAAATAAAATGTGTTTCAAGCATAACCTGTACTCGGCCATTCTGTTGCTTGTATGCTAGCTTACTGCCTATACAATTAGTAGCGAAGGAAACGTGACGGAAATAAGTGCGGGAAGGAAACTTCCTGCAGACACACGCAAAGCGTAAACGAAAATATAATTTATTTTGTATACTATTTACAGTACTATTCACAATACAATTCTTGAACTGATGCAGGCATCAGTAGGGGTGCTCAGCTCCAGGGGCAACAGCAGGAGGAGGGGCAGGGGCGGCAGGGGCTGCAGCAGGGGAAGGAGCAGGGGCAGCAGCAGCCGGACAGGAGGGGCCGACGGTGGACTTGCCAGGGACCTGAGGGCAAGGGTGGGGCAGGGAGAGGGCAGCAGTGGGCAGGCAATGATTCCTGCCCCGAAGGGAGGGATCATCGGGCTGCTCTGCTGCAAACGTTTCTGCGAAACGCCTCTTCCTGCCCCCACCGCTGTCCACAGACCCTGGCAAGCACCTCTTAATGAAGTCTAGTGCTTCTGTCAGGTCGCCCGCCCCCCCTTTCGCACAGATGACATCTGCACACAACCATACAAAGACCACAATTAGTCCATACAACATGCACCATGAAGATCACCAACAATACAGCAGGCAAACACATTCAACAAAAGAAAACCTTAACATGAACTCAAAAGACTTAGTGAAATAAGTTGCTAAGTCTTTACCACAGTTGATCTGACAGAATTTGCAACCGCAGCCAAAGTTATTCGATCGAGGTTCACAGCATGCTGAGCGGTGAAATGCAGGATACGCAAAGTATGGCTGTGGATAATATTCCCCACCATGAAAATTCTGAATCCATTTACAGGATCGTCATCCCTGTTGCCTTCGTTGACATTCCTGTTTTTCCACCCTAACATAGCGTTAACGTCATCAGTGATGATCACACCATGTCTTTACTAACCGAGACATATTCAACTGTCTCACCCGCTGATGCTAAACGTGTAAGCTGCTTGATATGATGCAATTCATCGGCATGCTCGTCAAGCAATTCACCTAAGCTGCCTTGGTGCTAGTGCAGAGCACACTTTCGCAATTTCTGCAAGGGCAGTGGTGGCTGACTACGTGGCTTTCATAGTAAAAAACGAAATCAGCCAACAGGGACGCCTAAATGTCTTCGTTGTAGAAGTTGACAATTCATATGAAAGACAGGATTTTGGCAAGGACAATCTCTTGTTATGCAAGCCATTTCGCTGTAGAGGAGTTCGGCTGTATACAAAATACTTCAACAATGCAAAAGGATGACTAAGGAAGCTTTACCTGTGACTATCCGGCATAACTTCAAATTGATGAATGCCCTCTTCCCCTTCCTGCTATGAAAGCTATAAAGCACTTGGACGGGGTGCGCCATTACAGCCTTCATGGCATTCGATGCCACCTCGCGCAGCGGCTTCCCTCCTATTTGCAGGAGGTGCTTGCGCTGAAAAAGACAATTGCCAGAGATTTGGAAATGAGCATTGTATGTGGCAATGTTTTCAAGTTGGAAATTTTACCCCATACCACCAGAATATAATTTATTGCCAAGTGAAGTAAATTTTTAGCTGAGTGCAAAGCAAAACATTTTTCCTGGAAGAGGTTTGTGACGCAATGCCCTTTAATTGTAAATGTGCTCCACAACACCTAAGCGTTACTGGAAGAAACATAAACACGAAGTGCATCAGGTCTTGTCTGTTCTGTGCATTTCATGTTTGTATTTCATAACCCTTAGCACAGTAACTATGTTTCATAGTAACTACCTCTCCAAGCTTTCACTATCATTTGTAAGCGCACCAATTCTATTTCCATGCAAATTCCCAATGCATAATTAGGGGATGTGACATTAAAGTGCAGGAAAGTCAGATCTGCGTATGTGTGGCACAAAACAGCTTAAAGGCATACCGACATGATATTTTCAGACCTTCACATTTTGCGTTAAAGGGACGGACAACCAATTTTTAAAGACCTAGTTTTGTGGTAACCAAAAGCTAACCCTCAGTAATGTTTGCACCTGCAGCTTCGCAAATTGTGAAAGCAGCCTATCATTCTGCTTTCACAGGAGTGAGTGCAACTGCAGTTAACTGCCTACATTTTGGCCTTTTCAACCACTTTTGAAAATATAAAGCTGGTACAATGAGTTTGCATTGTCGTACACACCTTCTTACATTTGTACAGCATTTTTCCCCCAATTACACACCTACATCATGGCTGCCTGGGCCCCGTTATCATTATTCTGTCAATAGACTTACCAAGCCAACTCATCAAAAACAAAGGCAGTGCCACTTTCACTACAAACGAAGGGTTATCTGCATATTGTAAGGCAAAAAAAGAAATAACAGAAAAATATGGACTGCCTTTCAATACTAATAAGAATACCATAAACCCCATACAATAATAGAAAGCCATGTGATAGGCCTCTTATTCATGGTAAATAAGAAACAGTGTCCTGAAAGCGTAGTGGACGTAGACACACCACAAGTGCGGACTTTCTACTGGTAAGTTTATTGAATGAACGAGTTTATGAACAGTTGAACTGCGCATGTATCTGGAAGGCAGTGAACAATTGATGACATGCACTCGTGGTAAGATCAGGTGATACTAAACAATAATGAATTAACAAAAATAAAAACCATCGCGCTGCTCCGCTGTCGATTTGTGTGGTCTAAAAAGGAAATTTCTTCTTGGAAGACTATTGCAGGCAGACTAATGCAACCTGGTCCTGCTTTCTGTATTTTATAGGCCTCGCAAATTTCATGCGTCAATTGGTTTGTGTGGCGAAAAAGAATCTCGGTCCGAGAGAATTCTGCAGTGCACCCGCAGTCATGGCAATGCATTGCGAAATGCGAGGCGCAAACAGTGCATTTTGGTGCTCCCTGAGGCCCACGTTTACACACCGCCCTGATTGTCCCACGAACACTCGGCCACAGGTGAGGGGGATGCTGTACACGATTGCAGTGGTGCAAGGTACACACATGTTAGTGTGCCTTACAGGGCAGATGCTACCTACTTTCTTTCTGGCTGAAAAGAACAAAACAAGTCTATGGCATGCCACGATCCCCCCCCCCTTCAACCTGTGCGAACGCTAGTGGATGTATGGCTAACGGCTTGCTTCTTGGTGCCGCATCTTTACTCTCCAAACTACTTTTCGCACAACCTTTCCACAAGACACCAATAGCATGCTGTCTTGTGGAAAGTTCGTGCAAGAATTGAGGCATGCTATGGCCACTAGCGTTCGCACAGGTTGAAACAAAAAAAAAAGGGATCGGGGGGGGGGGGGGGGATCGTGCCATGGCATAGATTTTTTTGTCCAGCCAGAAAGAAAGTGGGTAGCATCTGCGCAGCAGTTACAAAATGTGTGGAGGGAGAAAGGCGCCAATGCAAAACAAAATGTCTGCCCTGTAAGGCACACTAATGTGCGTGTGCCTTGCGCCACTCACCGCATACAGCATACCCCTCACCTGTGGCCGAGTGTGTAAACACTAGGCCACAGGTGTGTTCGCCCTGAAATCAGAGCGGTGCGTAAACGTGCGCCTCGCGGAGCACCAAAATGCACTGTTTGCGCCTCGCATTTGGCAATTCGGGTGCACTGCAGAATTCTCTCGGACCGAGATTCTTTTTCGCCACACAGACCAATTGACACATGAAACTTGCGAGGCCTATAGAATACAGAAAGCAGGACCAGGTTGCATTAGTCAGCCTACGATAGTCTTCCAAGAAAGAGAAATTTCCGTTTTAGACCACGCAGTGTGATGGCTTTTATTTTTTAAATTCATTATTGTTTGTATCACCTGATCTAACCACGAGTGCATGCACAGTTCAAGTGTTCATAAACTCGTTCATTCAATAAGTTTTCCAGTTGAAAGTCAGCACTTGTGGTGTGTGAAGTCTCCCTTCGTCTACGTTTTCACTGTGCTGTTCCTTATTTGCCATGAATCAATACAAAGTTCTAGTTTTCCCTCCTCTTCGGGCCACTTATGCATCTTCATGTTTCTGCCATGTGGAGCGCCACGGGTCATTTTTCGCAACTTTTGGGGAAGGATTAAAAATATAAATGCACATTTAATGAGAACAACATGGCTTATTTTAACCAGTAGGACAGGTCATTTTTCCACAAGCGGTTTTCTCAATTCATGTTCTGAGCAGTTGTCTGTCCCTTTACGTAAAGGTGCCGGACTCTAAAATCCCATAAATATACTGGCAAACCCCAGAGTGCACTAAATACCTAATTTATACTAGTTTTCTACAGCCAGGTTTCGTTTAGCTTTCTTCCTCTCATAACATCATGGCACAGAAGGCAACCACGTAAGACATCG
This sequence comes from Dermacentor silvarum, assembly GCF_013339745.2. Lineage (NCBI taxonomy): Eukaryota > Metazoa > Arthropoda > Arachnida > Ixodida > Ixodidae > Dermacentor > Dermacentor silvarum. The sequence goes on from NC_051159.1 coordinate 25,864,118, forward strand.
CAAAGTTTGACACTTGCTTCGACTTGCTTGTCGAAAGGATGTTTCGGCTTCTACACGGAAGCCTTGTTCACTGACTATTATTGACTTCATTTAGCTGCAACAGGCATACAGCCAACTACTATGTCAGTGAACAAGGTTTCATGGGAAGGCAGAACATATAACCCCTTCAACAACACTATTTTGGTCTGCATTACATTTATTGTCGGTTTAAACTGGGTGGGAAAAAGCATGTCAAAAAACAAAACAGATGGCATCCAAGGTGAAAAAACATAAAACAATGCTATTTCCCCTACACGGGGGCCGTGTTCTCTCTATGGCCAGCATCTGTTTGTGCCATGAATGTTCAATGCAATGGTTCGAGCTGTTCGCAATTTGACCGAGATTCCCAACCCACATTTAGGCATGGAAAATGGGGTACCCCTATTACAATACCGTATTTACTCGCATAATGAATGCACTTTTTTTCCTTGAAAATATGCGCAAAGTTGGGGGGGGGGTGGGTTTATTATGCAGTGTAAAATTTTGAACTTGTTTTTCCGTGGCCACCCTCTAAAGAAAGCCGCAGTTTCGTCTGAAAGGCGAACCACCGATTGCGATAGCAAATGCGCAGAGAGCTATACAAAGTAAGGATAGTAGTTCTATCGCCTGTATTAACTTCCAAAGTAATTTAACCAGCATGGTGTCAGCGCGCACAGGCAAACATGAACCAATCACACTCGATGACCGCGGACACTCACAGTCGAAATGCTGGTGTGAGGAAGCGCTGCAGCAACAGCGAGCGAAGTGACCTTCATGCCGTGTATCGCTTCAACGCAAACTGAGCGGCGATAACGGAGTACGCACAAAAGTATAAGCTGCCGTCGCACCTAGACTCAGCCTCCGACGCAGATCGTTTTCAAGATAGGGCACGCGCAGCCGTGCAATGTGCAGTTGCCGTGCCGTGCCGCCTCCCTCCCAGCGGCGCCATGCACACGACGAAATACGGCGCGTTTCCTACCCGCTTTCTTCCCTCGAACGAGGGATAGAGCCGCGATCATTGGCGCCGACTTCAAAAATGCACCTGGAGTGTCCATATGATTGCTACCGCAATAAAAGTAGGAGACAAGTACAATTCGGCGTCCGATACAATCGTACCCACCAAATGCCACATCGGATGCCGAATCGTACTGTGTCTCTCCTACGTCACGGCAGCAAGTTTAGGGTGCGTTTATTGCGTGGGAGAAAAAAAATTGAAATTTTGAGACGAAAGTTGGGGGTGCGTTCATTATGCGAGCGTGTCCAATACGCAAGTAAATACGGTATTTCACTTATTCAATCTGAAGGGCATGAATTCTCTTACATAATGTAGCATAGCAGCAGATAAAACAAAGCACAGAAAAATCAGAGTAGTGCAATAAAAAGTAACAGGGGCCACAGGGTATGTGGGTTTACATTCTTACAGTAATTTGCTAGTGCTCTAGAAAATGCTTTGAACCATTGCATGAAACTGGATAGTTTAGGAGTTTGTTTCATGAGCTTGTAGCACAAGAAAAAAAAATGTTAGTGCAATGAGGCAATTCGACAACAGGTACACTAGACTTGCTGCAAATGTGGTTTTGATTACATATCCAATTGCAATGCAATTTTCTCTCCTTAAAAGTTTTGTATAAACATCACAGTGGCCGAGTGCAGATAGGAAACACCACGCACGCATAGAAAATAGGGCTATATGGTGTCCCAGTGCAGTTCTTGAAAACTTGATAAATATGTTCAAATTTTCCACTAAATGGAATATTGAGAACACTAACTACTCTAGAAATGGCATTACACACATTATGGTGAGATATTAAAGGAAAGTTACTTGAGAACTTCTAAGTTCTGTACAGTGATCTGGTGGTAGAGACAGGGAGTTATAAAAACAGGGGACTCGGTTAGGGCAGGCTGTCAACCTAATGTACAATAGAAACCAAAAGGCGTACCAAGGAGTTTGTGTTTTTGGGGATGCTCCTTCTAAAACACACTATTAAATTCACCTTCCAAACTTGCGTGTGACTAAGGATCACACATCAGCATACGATGGGCCATTCTTCAGATCATAGAAACTCTCTAAACTTCTTACGAACATTTCAAACTTGAACTTGCCTTCCTGGAAGAGTTCTAGCACATAGTCTCTTTGATAATTACTTTTAAAGGGGCCCTGGAGAGCCCTTTTCCAAGATTTGAGAAACACATTCTGCTGTTGAGTGCAGCGTTTTTTCAAGGAATACAATTTTAAAAGATGTTTGGAAAGGCCTCATAAACGAAGGCATTCGGAGCATAATATTTACTTTCCCTATTACCCCTCAACTCATTGGTTCTCTTAAGCTGGGGCAGTGCCAGTAGCAATGACAGGCCTATCACACCTCACCTTTATTTTTTCGGAGGAAACTTATGGTAACTTTTCAAGATGGGTATCAGACAAAACTTTTAAGAATGATAAGGGCGTGGCAATGCATTGGCAATTGTCGATTGCCCACTTGCTAATTCTCTAACAGGGTATAAACACAAGTAATTTGTCAAAAGAATTGACCACATAATGCCTACTGGAAGCTAGCCAGCATTTAAAAATATGGTGAGGAGCAGCCCTCTGGAAAGCTATCTGTAAGACTGCTTCTTAGCTCCTCCCGCTACATGTAGAATGTGTTTGCTTGCCAAGATCAAGAGGTGGTTCAGTGCTGCTTTAATGCACAAATATCAAGAAGGTCTCGGTTTATTTTTCAGTGCCATCTGCTTTTCAGAAATTCATTGCTCAGTTAGGCCAAAACAAATGCCGATTTCTGCATATTCATCTGTACAGCAACGCATTGACAAGCTTTCCAGCCACATGAAAAATAAAAGTGCTACTACAGCCTACTTCCTAAGCTGACTCCAGCATATTCGATTCCATTCAAAGGTTGAAGCCTATAGATTTCTATGGGATCAACGTTTGTTATGCCAATCCTAAAATTAATTCAAACTTAGCTGGTCATCGCACACGTGTTCGACCCTAATGGTGACCGCATTAGTTTCGAGAATCCTAAAAAGAACAGAGCTGGGTAGTTAAACACACTGAATGGTTATTTTATGGAAAGCTTACGGGGTGCAGGTAGCTGCATTCGAGGTGAAGCAGCACGCCCTTTTTCATCATGGCCAGCTTCAATGCCTAAATAGAACGTTTATGCACGTACATTTATTTTTGAGCCACTATATACTAAATCAACAATTCAGACATTTTCAAGGCAAAGGTATAGTCATAAAAGAAAAAGTGGGCTGTTTAAGTAGCATGGAGATTTTTTAAAAAAGAAAACGAATGCAGCTACCTTAAAAAAAGTTCTCCAGTAAAAGAAAGAACATTTTGGTCCAATATACTCCACCATACACCACCTATTTTGGCTGACAGATAGAGAGCTATGCAGGAGGCAAGCACATGTCAACACAAGATTATATTAATCTAGAAGTGACTGTAGGGTATCCTGATAACCTTTGTTGCATGCACTTCGACTTGCCACTTTAGCCTGATGCTGTCACCTGCTAGCTTCCTGGTCAGCCCAGTTGGCAGAGCGACTGCTCTGTAAATGTAACCCTGCTCCGAGTTTGCCTTCCCCTTTCACATAAGCATGAGCATCAAAAAAAAAAACGCAAGCAATTACCCGACAGCTCCGTGCTGTCCACAGCCGACTCGCATTCCGCCTTCTTGGCCCTCCTCTTTGCTTTGTCATAAGTGCCTTTGAACAAATTAAAAATATTCAAAACAGATTATAATAGACACTAGAACGACAAGCAACCTGTTAAGCTGTGCAGGCTACATTCAACCAACAAATGTCATGAATAAGATATTTGTGACCTCTGTGAATGCCCACAGCAAACTGCGCAGACATTGTGAACAAGCTGGCACAGCTTTGATGACGTCAAAGTATCAGTGGTACAAGTTAACATAACTCAGGAACTGTAGAATGACACTAAAGAATTAGTTTGTCATTGTTTTTATATTGTTTGCAAGTTTTCAGTTTCACCCACCGCCACCAACAGTCAGTGTTATGACACATCAGAGACAGTCAAGCATCTGCAAATCTCAATAAACAATGAACCATTTATTATTACAAGCCCCTTTCAACGCAAAAATGCAGATTGAATTTGGTATAACTTGGGATGGCAACATTCAAACTGGTCAAAAGGTGCAAGCCTTTTGGTGCACAGTTTGTAAAGTTAGATGTTTAACAAACTATGCACCTTTCTAAGGCAGTTTTACACCTGCAAGATATCAGCCATAAAATGACAAGAGTGCTGTTAATATGCAAGCCATTGCTAATTTTACGGATGTAGGCATTGCTAGGCGGGGGAAAATTATGCATAATAATAAACAGCGAAGGCTTGATTACTTTCCTGTATGCGCAACAATGGTGCTTGTCAACAATAATTGCAACATTTTCAACAGCTATACAGAGTGCATCATACACAAACTTTAATTTAAATAAAAAAGGGGGGGGGGGCAAACAAACTGTGTTGGTCCTGACCACCGTGGTCTTAAAGGGACACTGAAGAGAAAAGTACTTCTGCATCAGTAAATTACTGTTCAATCTACACAAACAAAATAAAGTGCATGTTCTTTGGAGTTTGGTTGAAAAAGCGCTAGTATTCATGGTGCACGTCATCCAAGTAGCAAAGTAATGAGCCAACTTTTTATTTGTTCTAATTGTCAAGATGTTAATTTGGGAGTTGAGCATCATAAGC